>NC_134537.1:70923396-70965896 GCF_050624435.1 Tenrec ecaudatus | reverse complement strand
GGCTGGAAGATATCAAGTCATTCACTGCATTGCATTTGGCTGCTTTCAAAAACTAGCCCATGACAACTCCATGGGTCATAGCAGAATATTATTCAATATAGGGCTTAGGTCAAAGGGCACTGGAAATATACTATAACTATCACCGTGGGCTGAAGTACACCAATTATCATGCAATTGGTGCAGGATCAGGCAGAATTTCAGCATTTGTTCTGTTTTGCATGGGATCAGCATGTGTAAGGGCTGACCCAATGACAACTAACTGCAGCATATTGAAGCACTGCGTTAACTGAAATGCATAATCCCTAAAATTAAAGCATTATTGTTCTCACTAAAAGTAAGCACTTCCTTTATTCCCACCCCACCACACCCCGCTTTCTTAGTAGAAGGAGTGAGTGTTCCCTTCTTGCTTATGACATAAAGTAGAAAATTTCCATCCTGGACTTAGATTCAGCATCAGTAAAATCCATCTTATCTGTGCAAATTTCTCTCACCATTCTACTTTTCCAAGATTTCGATTGGGATTTTGATTAATAATGTATCTATTTAATCCTATATACAAGGTGAATAAAATGTGCATGGCTTTAAACCTCTTGAGTTTGCATTGCAGAAAAAAGTAAATCAACTTACATGGACAATTAATGATATGTTACCTTCTTTTGCCATTTGATCATTTCTTGTTTATATGTTTTTCACCAAAACATTGCCAATTTTTCATAGAAATGATCACATCTAGTATTTTTATACGTTGCTCCTTGGCTGCCGGCAGGTGCTCATTCATTCAATAAGTATTGAATAGCTAATAACACGTTAGACCTTGGGGATGAAATCCTGAACAAGACAAAAATGATTTTATTTCTTCTAGTGAAGCTAACCGTATAGTAATAAATTCCAATGACTAAACATTCAATAATAAACCTGGGAACTGAGTATTAAAGTAGGAGAAGTGCAAGTTCTCTGGGAGGAAATAGACCAGGCTAAAAGACAACACACAGCCATTACGTCAATGTCTACTGATAGCAGCCCTATAGCTAGGGCAGGGAGACGTGCCCCGCACGTTTCTGAGACTATAACTTTTTATGGGAGCAGACAGTCTTGCTTTTTTTCCTGGAGTAAGTAGAAAACCCCGTTATCAAGTCGATGCCAACTCCCAACGATGGTATAGGACAGGTAGCACTGCTCTTGCGGGTTTCTAAGACTGTAACTCTTGACGGAGCAGCTGGGGTTACAGTTAGCATCCTGAGGCTGGTGGAAATGTCTCCTTCAACGAGACTGAGACCAAAAGGCTTACAGTCATCCTTGTCACTCTTCCTCCGGGACATGCCATGATCTGTTTGCCAGAAAACCTTGGGGATTCTAACTCTGCAAAAGAGCCAGATTCATCGCTTCTTTTGTCTCTGCCTTCTACCACTTCTACATCATTAATCTCTGATTTCTGCAATAGCCTCCTGCCTGCTCTCCTGCCTCTGCCTTTACAGAAGCATCCACTACATTCAATTCCAAATACACATACCTATTACTCGCTATTATTTACATAATATAAATTTCATTTCTGTCCATATCAATGGAATAAAAGCCATAATCTTTCTACTGGTCTAAGAGATTTCTTTAATTTCTCCTCCACCCCTCTGAAATATTTCTCCCATCACACTAGATCCTGTGATGGGAGGCTCTTCCTGCAGACCTGCCCAGTGCTTCCTTGGGACCCAAGAATGCGGTTCACTCTTTGAAATGGTTTTCTTCTAAGTATCCACTTGACTAGGTCCATTACTTCTTATAGTTCTTTTTCAAATGCCACTTTGTCACTGCTGTGTTTCCTGACAATTGCATAATTACATTTACTTTCTGACCCATCCCAATTCTCCCTGTCTCTCCTGCTTAGCTAATTTTGTCCATAGTACTGAACATCAACTGTCATAGTGTGCAGTTCGTCACGCTCTCGCTCTCGCTCACGCTCACGCTCTCGCTCACGCTCACGCTCTCGCTCTCGCTCTCGCTCACGCTCTCGCTCACGCTCTCGCTCTCGCTCACGTTCTCGCTCTCGCTCACGCTCTCGCTCTCGCTCACGCTCTCGCTCTCGCTCTCGCTCTCGCTCACGCTCTCGCTCACGCTCTCGCTCTCGCTCTCGCTCTCGCTCTCGCTCTCGCTCTCGCTCTCGCTCTCGCTCACGCTCTCGCTCTCGCTCACGCTCTCGCTCTCGCTCACGCTCTCGCTCTCGCTCACGCTCTCGCTCTCGCTCACGCTCTCGCTCTCGCTCACGCTCTCGCTCTCGCTCACGCTCTCGCTCTCGCTCTCGCTCTCGCTCTCGCTCTCGCTCTCGCTCTCGCTCACGCTCTCGCTCTCGCTCACGCTCACGCTCTCGCTCACGCTCTCGCTCTCGCTCACGCTCTCGCTCTCGCTCTCGCTCTCGCTCTCGCTCTCGCTCTCGCTCTCGCTCACGCTCTCGCTCTCGCTCACGCTCTCGCTCTCGCTCACGCTCTCGCTCTCGCTCACGCTCTCGCTCTCGCTCACGCTCTCGCTCTCGCTCTCGCTCTCGCTCTCGCTCTCGCTCTCGCTCTCGCTCACGCTCTCGCTCTCGCTCACGCTCACGCTCTCGCTCACGCTCTCGCTCTCGCTCACGCTCTCGCTCTCGCTCTCGCTCTCGCTCTCGCTCTCGCTCTCGCTCTCGCTCACGCTCTCGCTCTCGCTCACGCTCTCGCTCTCGCTCACGCTCTCGCTCTCGCTCACGCTCTCGCTCTCGCTCACGCTCTCGCTCACGCTCTCGCTCTCGCTCACGCTCTCGCTCTCGCTCTCGCTCTCGCTCTCGCTCACGCTCTCGCTCTCGCTCACGCTCTCGCTCTCGCTCACGCTCTCGCTCTCGCTCACGCTCTCGCTCTCGCTCACGCTCTCGCTCTCGCTCACGCTCTCGCTCTCGCTCTCGCTCTCGCTCTCGCTCTCGCTCTCGCTCTCGCTCTCGCTCACGCTCTCGCTCACGCTCTCGCTCACGCTCACGCTCTCGCTCACGCTCTCGCTCTCGCTCGCGCTCTCGCTCTCGCTCGCGCTCTCGCTCTCGCTCGCGCTCTCGCTCTCGCTCGCGCTCTCGCTCTCGCTCGCGCTCTCGCTCTCTCTCGCGCTCTCGCTCTCGCTCGCGCTCTCGCTCTCGCTCGCGCTCTCGCTCTCGCTCTCGCTCTCGCTCTCGCTCACGCTCTCGCTCTCGCTCACGCTCTCGCTCACGCTCACGCTCTCGCTCACGCTCTCGCTCTCGCTCACGCTCTCGCTCTCGCTCTCGCTCTCGCTCTCGCTCTCGCTCTCGCTCTCGCTCTCGCTCTCGCTCACGCTCTCGCTCTCGCTCACGCTCTCGCTCACGCTCACGCTCTCGCTCACGCTCTCGCTCTCGCTCACGCTCTCGCTCTCGCTCACGCTCTCGCTCTCGCTCACGCTCTCGCTCTCGCTCTCGCTCTCGCTCTCGCTCTCGCTCTCGCTCACGCTCTCGCTCACGCTCTCGCTCTCGCTCACGCTCTCGCTCTCGCTCTCGCTCTCGCTCACGCTCTCGCTCTCGCTCTCGCTCACGCTCTCGCTCTCGCTCACGCTCTCGCTCTCGCTCACGCTCTCGCTCTCGCTCACGCTCTCGCTCTCGCTCACGCTCTCGCTCTCGCTCACGCTCTCGCTGATTTAGGAGGCTCAGCACAAGGCTCTTGATTCATGTTTCACTCATGGTGGCTCTTTTTCCCCAAGAGTAATAAAACCCCATTTCTGATTCACAGCTAACGAAATGTCCACACTAAACAGTCCCACATTAGGGTTTATTTGCATGGCCCGATCACACGGGGTATCGTGTTCATTCGTTACATTGTTAGCAAATTATCCAGTCTCCTGGATAGATCACAACCACCTCACATTTGCATTCGCGGGTCTCTATGAATCAGCCTCAACTCAATGGCAATGAATTTTTTAGTTCGGTTAACCCAGTTAGTTGGCGAGAGTTACAGAGATTAAGGCTGGAAGATATCAAGTCATTCACTGCATTGCATTTGGCTGCTTTCAAAAACTAGCCCATGACAACTCCATGGGTCATAGCAGAATATTATTCAATATAGGGCTTAGGTCAAAGGGCACTGGAAATATACTATAACTATCACCGTGGGCTGAAGTACACCAATTATCATGAAATTGGTGCAGGATCAGGCAGAATTTCAGCATTTGTTCTGTTTTGCATGGGATCAGCATGTGTAAGGGCTGACCCAATGACAACTAACTGCAGCATATTGAAGCACTGCGTTAACTGAAATGCATAATCCCTAAAATTAAAGCATTATTGTTCTCACTAAAAGTAAGCACTTCCTTTATTCCCACCCCACCACACCCCGCTTTCTTAGTAGAAGGAGTGAGTGTTCCCTTCTTGCTTATGACATAAAGTAGAAAATTTCCATCCTGGACTTAGATTCAGCATCAGTAAAATCCATCTTATCTGTGCAAATTTCTCTCACCATTCTACTTTTCCAAGATTTCGATTGGGATTTTGATTAATAATGTATCTATTTAATCCTATATACAAGGTGAATAAAATGTGCATGGCTTTAAACCTCTTGAGTTTGCATTGCAGAAAAAAGTAAATCAACTTACATGGACAATTAATGATATGTTACCTTCTTTTGCCATTTGATCATTTCTTGTTTATATGTTTTTCACCAAAACATTGCCAATTTTTCATAGAAATGATCACATCTAGTATTTTTATACGTTGCTCCTTGGCTGCCGGCAGGTGCTCATTCATTCAATAAGTATTGAATAGCTAATAACACGTTAGACCTTGGGGATGAAATCCTGAACAAGACAAAAATGATTTTATTTCTTCTAGTGAAGCTAACCGTATAGTAATAAATTCCAATGACTAAACATTCAATAATAAACCTGGGAACTGAGTATTAAAGTAGGAGAAGTGCAAGTTCTCTGGGAGGAAATAGACCAGGCTAAAAGACAACACACAGCCATCACGTCAATGTCTACTGATAGCAGCCCTATAGCTAGGGCAGGGAGACGTGCCCCGCACGTTTCTGAGACTATAACTTTTTATGGGAGCAGACAGTCTTGCTTTTTTTCCTGGAGTAAGTAGAAAACCCCGTTATCAAGTCGATGCCAACTCCCAACGATGGTATAGGACAGGTAGCACTGCTCTTGCGGGTTTCTAAGACTGTAACTCTTGACGGAGCAGCTGGAGTTACAGTTAGCATCCTGAGGCTGGTGGAAATGTCTCCTTCAACGAGACTGAGACCAAAAGGCTTACAGTCATCCTTGTCACTCTTCCTCCGGGACATGCCATGATCTGTTTGCCAGAAAACCTTGGGGATTCTAACTCTGCAAAAGAGCCAGATTCATCGCTTCTTTTGTCTCTGCCTTCTACCACTTCTACATCATTAATCTCTGATTTCTGCAATAGCCTCCTGCCTGCTCTCCTGCCTCTGCCTTTACAGAAGCATCCACTACATTCAATTCCAAATACACATACCTATTACTCGCTATTATTTACATAATATAAATTTCATTTCTGTCCATATCAATGGAATAAAAGCCATAATCTTTCTACTGGTCTAAGAGATTTCTTTAATTTCTCCTCCACCCCTCTGAAATATTTCTCCCATCACACTAGATCCTGTGATGGGAGGCTCTTCCTGCAGACCTGCCCAGTGCTTCCTTGGGACCCAAGAATGCGGTTCACTCTTTGAAATGGTTTTCTTCTAAGTATCCACTTGACTAGGTCCATTACTTCTTATAGTTCTTTTTCAAATGCCACTTTGTCACTGCTGTGTTTCCTGACAATTGCATAATTACATTTACTTTCTGACCCATCCCAATTCTCCCTGTCTCTCCTGCTTAGCTAATTTTGTCCATAGTACTGAACATCAACTGTCATAGTGTGCAGTTCGTCACGCTCTCGCTCTCGCTCACGCTCACGCTCTCGCTCACGCTCACGCTCTCGCTCTCGCTCTCGCTCTCGCTCACGCTCTCGCTCACGCTCTCGCTCTCGCTCACGCTCTCGCTCTCGCTCACGCTCTCGCTCTCGCTCACGCTCTCGCTCTCGCTCTCGCTCTCGCTCTCGCTCACGCTCTCGCTCTCGCTCTCGCTCTCGCTCTCGCTCTCGCTCTCGCTCTCGCTCTCGCTCTCGCTCTCGCTCTCGCTCTCGCTCACGCTCTCGCTCTCGCTCACGCTCTCGCTCTCGCTCTCGCTCACGCTCTCGCTCTCGCTCTCGCTCTCGCTCTCGCTCACGCTCTCGCTCTCGCTCTCGCTCTCGCTCTCGCTCTCGCTCTCGCTCTCGCTCTCGCTCTCGCTCTCGCTCTCGCTCACGCTCTCGCTCTCGCTCACGCTCTCGCTCACGCTCTCGCTCTCGCTCACGCTCTCGCTCTCGCTCACGCTCTCGCTCTCGCTCACGCTCTCGCTCTCGCTCACGCTCTCGCTCTCGCTCACGCTCTCGCTCACGCTCTCGCTCTCGCTCACGCTCTCGCTCTCGCTCTCGCTCTCGCTCTCGCTCACGCTCTCGCTCTCGCTCACGCTCTCGCTCTCGCTCACGCTCTCGCTCTCGCTCTCGCTCTCGCTCACGCTCTCGCTCTCGCTCACGCTCTCGCTCTCGCTCACGCTCTCGCTCTCGCTCACGCTCTCGCTCTCGCTCACGCTCTCGCTCTCGCTCTCGCTCTCGCTCTCGCTCACGCTCTCGCTCTCGCTCACGCTCTCGCTCTCGCTCACGCTCTCGCTCTCGCTCACGCTCTCGCTCTCGCTCACGCTCTCGCTCTCGCTCACGCTCTCGCTGATTTAGGAGGCTCAGCACAAGGCTCTTGATTCATGTTTCACTCATGGTGGCTCTTTTTCCCCAAGAGTAATAAAACCCCATTTCTGATTCACAGCTAACGAAATGTCCACACTAAACAGTCCCACATTAGGGTTTATTTGCATGGCCCGATCACACGGGGTATCGTGTTCATTCGTTACATTGTTAGCAAATTATCCAGTCTCCTGGATAGATCACAACCACCTCACATTTGCATTCGCGGGTCTCTATGAATCAGCCTCAACTCAATGGCAATGAATTTTTTAGTTCGGTTAACCCAGTTAGTTGGCGAGAGTTACAGAGATTAAGGCTGGAAGATATCAAGTCATTCACTGCATTGCATTTGGCTGCTTTCAAAAACTAGCCCATGACAACTCCATGGGTCATAGCAGAATATTATTCAATATAGGGCTTAGGTCAAAGGGCACTGGAAATATACTATAACTATCACCGTGGGCTGAAGTACACCAATTATCATGAAATTGGTGCAGGATCAGGCAGAATTTCAGCATTTGTTCTGTTTTGCATGGGATCAGCATGTGTAAGGGCTGACCCAATGACAACTAACTGCAGCATATTGAAGCACTGCGTTAACTGAAATGCATAATCCCTAAAATTAAAGCATTATTGTTCTCACTAAAAGTAAGCACTTCCTTTATTCCCACCCCACCACACCCCGCTTTCTTAGTAGAAGGAGTGAGTGTTCCCTTCTTGCTTATGACATAAAGTAGAAAATTTCCATCCTGGACTTAGATTCAGCATCAGTAAAATCCATCTTATCTGTGCAAATTTCTCTCACCATTCTACTTTTCCAAGATTTCGATTGGGATTTTGATTAATAATGTATCTATTTAATCCTATATACAAGGTGAATAAAATGTGCATGGCTTTAAACCTCTTGAGTTTGCATTGCAGAAAAAAGTAAATCAACTTACATGGACAATTAATGATATGTTACCTTCTTTTGCCATTTGATCATTTCTTGTTTATATGTTTTTCACCAAAACATTGCCAATTTTTCATAGAAATGATCACATCTAGTATTTTTATACGTTGCTCCTTGGCTGCCGGCAGGTGCTCATTCATTCAATAAGTATTGAATAGCTAATAACACGTTAGACCTTGGGGATGAAATCCTGAACAAGACAAAAATGATTTTATTTCTTCTAGTGAAGCTAACCGTATAGTAATAAATTCCAATGACTAAACATTCAATAATAAACCTGGGAACTGAGTATTAAAGTAGGAGAAGTGCAAGTTCTCTGGGAGGAAATAGACCAGGCTAAAAGACAACACACAGCCATCACGTCAATGTCTACTGATAGCAGCCCTATAGCTAGGGCAGGGAGACGTGCCCCGCACGTTTCTGAGACTATAACTTTTTATGGGAGCAGACAGTCTTGCTTTTTTTCCTGGAGTAAGTAGAAAACCCCGTTATCAAGTCGATGCCAACTCCCAACGATGGTATAGGACAGGTAGCACTGCTCTTGCGGGTTTCTAAGACTGTAACTCTTGACGGAGCAGCTGGAGTTACAGTTAGCATCCTGAGGCTGGTGGAAATGTCTCCTTCAACGAGACTGAGACCAAAAGGCTTACAGTCATCCTTGTCACTCTTCCTCCGGGACATGCCATGATCTGTTTGCCAGAAAACCTTGGGGATTCTAACTCTGCAAAAGAGCCAGATTCATCGCTTCTTTTGTCTCTGCCTTCTACCACTTCTACATCATTAATCTCTGATTTCTGCAATAGCCTCCTGCCTGCTCTCCTGCCTCTGCCTTTACAGAAGCATCCACTACATTCAATTCCAAATACACATACCTATTACTCGCTATTATTTACATAATATAAATTTCATTTCTGTCCATATCAATGGAATAAAAGCCATAATCTTTCTACTGGTCTAAGAGATTTCTTTAATTTCTCCTCCACCCCTCTGAAATATTTCTCCCATCACACTAGATCCTGTGATGGGAGGCTCTTCCTGCAGACCTGCCCAGTGCTTCCTTGGGACCCAAGAATGCGGTTCACTCTTTGAAATGGTTTTCTTCTAAGTATCCACTTGACTAGGTCCATTACTTCTTATAGTTCTTTTTCAAATGCCACTTTGTCACTGCTGTGTTTCCTGACAATTGCATAATTACATTTACTTTCTGACCCATCCCAATTCTCCCTGTCTCTCCTGCTTAGCTAATTTTGTCCATAGTACTGAACATCAACTGTCATAGTGTGCAGTTCGTCACGCTCTCGCTCTCGCTCACGCTCTCGCTCTCGCTCACGCTCACGCTCTCGCTCACGCTCACGCTCTCGCTCTCGCTCTCGCTCACGCTCTCGCTCTCGCTCTCGCTCTCGCTCACGCTCTCGCTCTCGCTCACGCTCTCGCTCTCGCTCACGCTCTCGCTCACGCTCACGCTCTCGCTCTCGCTCACGCTCTCGCTCTCGCTCACGCTCTCGCTCTCGCTCACGCTCTCGCTCTCGCTCACGCTCTCGCTCTCGCTCACGCTCTCGCTCTCGCTCACGCTCTCGCTCTCGCTCACGCTCTCGCTCTCGCTCACGCTCTCGCTCTCGCTCACGCTCTCGCTCTCGCTCACGCTCTCGCTCTCGCTCACGCTCTCGCTCTCGCTCACGCTCTCTCTCTCGCTCACGCTCTCGCTCTCGCTCACGCTCTCGCTCTCGCTCACGCTCTCGCTCTCGCTCACGCTCTCGCTCTCGCTCACGCTCTCGCTCTCGCTCACGCTCTCGCTCTCGCTCACGCTCTCGCTCTCGCTCTCGCTCTCGCTCTCGCTCTCGCTCTCGCTCACGCTCTCGCTCTCGCTCACGCTCTCGCTCTCGCTCACGCTCTCGCTCTCGCTCACGCTCTCGCTCTCGCTCACGCTCTCGCTCTCGCTCACGCTCTCGCTCTCGCTCACGCTCTCGCTCTCGCTCACGCTCTCGCTCTCGCTCACGCTCTCGCTCTCGCTCACGCTCTCGCTCTCGCTCACGCTCTCGCTCTCGCTCACGCTCTCGCTCTCGCTCACGCTCTCGCTCTCGCTCACGCTCTCGCTCTCGCTCACGCTCTCGCTCTCGCTCACGCTCTCGCTCTCGCTCACGCTCTCGCTCTCGCTCACGCTCTCGCTCTCGCTCACGCTCTCGCTCTCGCTCACGCTCTCGCTCTCGCTCACGCTCTCGCTCTCGCTCACGCTCTCGCTCTCGCTCACGCTCTCGCTCTCGCTCACGCTCTCGCTCTCGCTCACGCTCTCGCTCTCGCTCACGCTCTCGCTGATTTAGGAGGCTCAGCACAAGGCTCTTGATTCATGTTTCACTCATGGTGGCTCTTTTTCCCCAAGAGTAATAAAACCCCATTTCTGATTCACAGCTAACGAAATGTCCACACTAAACAGTCCCACATTAGGGTTTATTTGCATGGCCCGATCACACGGGGTATCGTGTTCATTCGTTACATTGTTAGCAAATTATCCAGTCTCCTGGATAGATCACAACCACCTCACATTTGCATTCGCGGGTCTCTATGAATCAGCCTCAACTCAATGGCAATGAATTTTTTAGTTCGGTTAACCCAGTTAGTTGGCGAGAGTTACAGAGATTAAGGCTGGAAGATATCAAGTCATTCACTGCATTGCATTTGGCTGCTTTCAAAAACTAGCCCATGACAACTCCATGGGTCATAGCAGAATATTATTCAATATAGGGCTTAGGTCAAAGGGCACTGGAAATATACTATAACTATCACCGTGGGCTGAAGTACACCAATTATCATGAAATTGGTGCAGGATCAGGCAGAATTTCAGCATTTGTTCTGTTTTGCATGGGATCAGCATGTGTAAGGGCTGACCCAATGACAACTAACTGCAGCATATTGAAGCACTGCGTTAACTGAAATGCATAATCCCTAAAATTAAAGCATTATTGTTCTCACTAAAAGTAAGCACTTCCTTTATTCCCACCCCACCACACCCCGCTTTCTTAGTAGAAGGAGTGAGTGTTCCCTTCTTGCTTATGACATAAAGTAGAAAATTTCCATCCTGGACTTAGATTCAGCATCAGTAAAATCCATCTTATCTGTGCAAATTTCTCTCACCATTCTACTTTTCCAAGATTTCGATTGGGATTTTGATTAATAATGTATCTATTTAATCCTATATACAAGGTGAATAAAATGTGCATGGCTTTAAACCTCTTGAGTTTGCATTGCAGAAAAAAGTAAATCAACTTACATGGACAATTAATGATATGTTACCTTCTTTTGCCATTTGATCATTTCTTGTTTATATGTTTTTCACCAAAACATTGCCAATTTTTCATAGAAATGATCACATCTAGTATTTTTATACGTTGCTCCTTGGCTGCCGGCAGGTGCTCATTCATTCAATAAGTATTGAATAGCTAATAACACGTTAGACCTTGGGGATGAAATCCTGAACAAGACAAAAATGATTTTATTTCTTCTAGTGAAGCTAACCGTATAGTAATAAATTCCAATGACTAAACATTCAATAATAAACCTGGGAACTGAGTATTAAAGTAGGAGAAGTGCAAGTTCTCTGGGAGGAAATAGACCAGGCTAAAAGACAACACACAGCCATCACGTCAATGTCTACTGATAGCAGCCCTATAGCTAGGGCAGGGAGACGTGCCCCGCACGTTTCTGAGACTATAACTTTTTATGGGAGCAGACAGTCTTGCTTTTTTTCCTGGAGTAAGTAGAAAACCCCGTTATCAAGTCGATGCCAACTCCCAACGATGGTATAGGACAGGTAGCACTGCTCTTGCGGGTTTCTAAGACTGTAACTCTTGACGGAGCAGCTGGGGTTACAGTTAGCATCCTGAGGCTGGTGGAAATGTCTCCTTCAACGAGACTGAGACCAAAAGGCTTACAGTCATCCTTGTCACTCTTCCTCCGGGACATGCCATGATCTGTTTGCCAGAAAACCTTGGGGATTCTAACTCTGCAAAAGAGCCAGATTCATCGCTTCTTTTGTCTCTGCCTTCTACCACTTCTACATCATTAATCTCTGATTTCTGCAATAGCCTCCTGCCTGCTCTCCTGCCTCTGCCTTTACAGAAGCATCCACTACATTCAATTCCAAATACACATACCTATTACTCGCTATTATTTACATAATATAAATTTCATTTCTGTCCATATCAATGGAATAAAAGCCATAATCTTTCTACTGGTCTAAGAGATTTCTTTAATTTCTCCTCCACCCCTCTGAAATATTTCTCCCATCACACTAGATCCTGTGATGGGAGGCTCTTCCTGCAGACCTGCCCAGTGCTTCCTTGGGACCCAAGAATGCGGTTCACTCTTTGAAATGGTTTTCTTCTAAGTATCCACTTGACTAGGTCCATTACTTCTTATAGTTCTTTTTCAAATGCCACTTTGTCACTGCTGTGTTTCCTGACAATTGCATAATTACATTTACTTTCTGACCCATCCCAATTCTCCCTGTCTCTCCTGCTTAGCTAATTTTGTCCATAGTACTGAACATCAACTGTCATAGTGTGCAGTTCGTCACGCTCTCGCTCACGCACTCGCTCTCGCTCACGCTCACGCTCTCGCTCACGCTCACGCTCTCGCTCTCGCTCTCGCTCACGCTCTCGCTCTCGCTCTCGCTCTCGCTCACGCTCTCGCTCTCGCTCACGCTCTCGCTCTCGCTCACGCTCTCGCTCTCGCTCACGCTCTCGCTCTCGCTCACGCTCTCGCTCTCGCTCACGCTCTCGCTCTCGCTCACGCTCTCGCTCTCGCTCACGCTCTCGCTCTCGCTCACGCTCTCGCTCTCGCTCACGCTCACGCTCTCGCTCTCGCTCACGCTCTCGCTCTCGCTCACGCTCTCGCTCTCGCTCACGCTCTCGCTCTCGCTCACGCTCTCGCTCTCGCTCACGCTCTCGCTCTCGCTCACGCTCTCGCTCTCGCTCACGCTCTCGCTCTCGCTCACGCTCTCGCTCTCGCTCACGCTCTCGCTCTCGCTCACGCTCTCGCTCTCGCTCTCGCTCTCGCTCACGCTCTCGCTCTCGCTCACGCTCTCGCTCTCGCTCACGCTCTCGCTCTCGCTCACGCTCTCGCTCTCGCTCACGCTCTCGCTCTCGCTCACGCTCTCGCTCTCGCTCACGCTCTCGCTCTCGCTCACGCTCTCGCTCTCGCTCACGCTCTCGCTCTCGCTCACGCTCTCGCTCTCGCTCACGCTCTCGCTCTCGCTCACGCTCTCGCTCTCGCTCACGCTCTCGCTCTCGCTCACGCTCTCGCTCTCGCTCACGCTCTCGCTCTCGCTCACGCTCTCGCTCTCGCTCACGCTCTCGCTCTCGCTCACGCTCTCGCTCTCGCTCACGCTCTCGCTCTCGCTCACGCTCTCGCTCTCGCTCACGCTCTCGCTCTCGCTCACGCTCTCGCTCTCGCTCACGCTCTCGCTCTCGCTCACGCTCTCGCTGATTTAGGAGGCTCAGCACAAGGCTCTTGATTCATGTTTCACTCATGGTGGCTCTTTTTCCCCAAGAGTAATAAAACCCCATTTCTGATTCACAGCTAACGAAATGTCCACACTAAACAGTCCCACATTAGGGTTTATTTGCATGGCCCGATCACACGGGGTATCGTGTTCATTCGTTACATTGTTAGCAAATTATCCAGTCTCCTGGATAGATCACAACCACCTCACATTTGCATTCACGGGTCTCTATGAATCAGCCTCAACTCAATGGCAATGAATTTTTTAGTTCGGTTAACCCAGTTAGTTGGCGAGAGTTACAGAGATTAAGGCTGGAAGATATCAAGTCATTCACTGCATTGCATTTGGCTGCTTTCAAAAACTAGCCCATGACAACTCCATGGGTCATAGCAGAATATTATTCAATATAGGGCTTAGGTCAAAGGGCACTGGAAATATACTATAACTATCACCGTGGGCTGAAGTACACCAATTATCATGAAATTGGTGCAGGATCAGGCAGAATTTCAGCATTTGTTCTGTTTTGCATGGGATCAGCATGTGTAAGGGCTGACCCAATGACAACTAACTGCAGCATATTGAAGCACTGCGTTAACTGAAATGCATAATCCCTAAAATTAAAGCATTATTGTTCTCACTAAAAGTAAGCACTTCCTTTATTCCCACCCCACCACACCCCGCTTTCTTAGTAGAAGGAGTGAGTGTTCCCTTCTTGCTTATGACATAAAGTAGAAAATTTCCATCCTGGACTTAGATTCAGCATCAGTAAAATCCATCTTATCTGTGCAAATTTCTCTCACCATTCTACTTTTCCAAGATTTCGATTGGGATTTTGATTAATAATGTATCTATTTAATCCTATATACAAGGTGAATAAAATGTGCATGGCTTTAAACCTCTTGAGTTTGCATTGCAGAAAAAAGTAAATCAACTTACATGGACAATTAATGATATGTTACCTTCTTTTGCCATTTGATCATTTCTTGTTTATATGTTTTTCACCAAAACATTGCCAATTTTTCATAGAAATGATCACATCTAGTATTTTTATACGTTGCTCCTTGGCTGCCGGCAGGTGCTCATTCATTCAATAAGTATTGAATAGCTAATAACACGTTAGACCTTGGGGATGAAATCCTGAACAAGACAAAAATGATTTTATTTCTTCTAGTGAAGCTAACCGTATAGTAATAAATTCCAATGACTAAACATTCAATAATAAACCTGGGAACTGAGTATTAAAGTAGGAGAAGTGCAAGTTCTCTGGGAGGAAATAGACCAGGCTAAAAGACAACACACAGCCATTACGTCAATGTCTACTGATAGCAGCCCTATAGCTAGGGCAGGGAGACGTGCCCCGCACGTTTCTGAGACTATAACTTTTTATGGGAGCAGACAGTCTTGCTTTTTTTCCTGGAGTAAGTAGAAAACCCCGTTATCAAGTCGATGCCAACTCCCAACGATGGTATAGGACAGGTAGCACTGCTCTTGCGGGTTTCTAAGACTGTAACTCTTGACGGAGCAGCTGGGGTTACAGTTAGCATCCTGAGGCTGGTGGAAATGTCTCCTTCAACGAGACTGAGACCAAAAGGCTTACAGTCATCCTTGTCACTCTTCCTCCGGGACATGCCATGATCTGTTTGCCAGAAAACCTTGGGGATTCTAACTCTGCAAAAGAGCCAGATTCATCGCTTCTTTTGTCTCTGCCTTCTACCACTTCTACATCATTAATCTCTGATTTCTGCAATAGCCTCCTGCCTGCTCTCCTGCCTCTGCCTTTACAGAAGCATCCACTACATTCAATTCCAAATACACATACCTATTACTCGCTATTATTTACATAATATAAATTTCATTTCTGTCCATATCAATGGAATAAAAGCCATAATCTTTCTACTGGTCTAAGAGATTTCTTTAATTTCTCCTCCACCCCTCTGAAATATTTCTCCCATCACACTAGATCCTGTGATGGGAGGCTCTTCCTGCAGACCTGCCCAGTGCTTCCTTGGGACCCAAGAATGCGGTTCACTCTTTGAAATGGTTTTCTTCTAAGTATCCACTTGACTAGGTCCATTACTTCTTATAGTTCTTTTTCAAATGCCACTTTGTCACTGCTGTGTTTCCTGACAATTGCATAATTACATTTACTTTCTGACCCATCCCAATTCTCCCTGTCTCTCCTGCTTAGCTAATTTTGTCCATAGTACTGAACATCAACTGTCATAGTGTGCAGTTCGTCACGCTCTCGCTCACGCACTCGCTCTCGCTCACGCTCACGCTCTCGCTCACGCTCACGCTCTCGCTCTCGCTCTCGCTCACGCTCTCGCTCTCGCTCTCGCTCTCGCTCACGCTCTCGCTCTCGCTCACGCTCTCGCTCTCGCTCACGCTCTCGCTCTCGCTCACGCTCTCGCTCTCGCTCACGCTCTCGCTCTCGCTCACGCTCTCGCTCTCGCTCACGCTCTCGCTCTCGCTCACGCTCTCGCTCTCGCTCACGCTCTCGCTCTCGCTCACGCTCTCGCTCTCGCTCACGCTCACGCTCTCGCTCTCGCTCACGCTCTCGCTCTCGCTCACGCTCTCGCTCTCGCTCACGCTCTCGCTCTCGCTCACGCTCTCGCTCTCGCTCACGCTCTCGCTCTCGCTCACGCTCTCGCTCTCGCTCACGCTCTCGCTCTCGCTCACGCTCTCGCTCTCGCTCACGCTCTCGCTCTCGCTCACGCTCTCGCTCTCGCTCACGCTCTCGCTCACGCTCTCGCTCTCGCTCACGCTCTCGCTCTCGCTCACGCTCTCGCTCTCGCTCACGCTCTCGCTCTCGCTCACGCTCTCGCTCTCGCTCACGCTCTCGCTCTCGCTCACGCTCTCGCTCTCGCTCACGCTCTCGCTCTCGCTCACGCTCTCGCTCTCGCTCACGCTCTCGCTCTCGCTCACGCTCTCGCTCTCGCTCACGCTCTCGCTCTCGCTCACGCTCTCGCTCTCGCTCACGCTCTCGCTCTCGCTCACGCTCTCGCTCTCGCTCACGCTCTCGCTCTCGCTCACGCTCTCGCTGATTTAGGAGGCTCAGCACAAGGCTCTTGATTCATGTTTCACTCATGGTGGCTCTTTTTCCCCAAGAGTAATAAAACCCCATTTCTGATTCACAGCTAACGAAATGTCCACACTAAACAGTCCCACATTAGGGTTTATTTGCATGGCCCGATCACACGGGGTATCGTGTTCATTCGTTACATTGTTAGCAAATTATCCAGTCTCCTGGATAGATCACAACCACCTCACATTTGCATTCACGGGTCTCTATGAATCAGCCTCAACTCAATGGCAATGAATTTTTTAGTTCGGTTAACCCAGTTAGTTGGCGAGAGTTACAGAGATTAAGGCTGGAAGATATCAAGTCATTCACTGCATTGCATTTGGCTGCTTTCAAAAACTAGCCCATGACAACTCCATGGGTCATAGCAGAATATTATTCAATATAGGGCTTAGGTCAAAGGGCACTGGAAATATACTATAACTATCACCGTGGGCTGAAGTACACCAATTATCATGAAATTGGTGCAGGATCAGGCAGAATTTCAGCATTTGTTCTGTTTTGCATGGGATCAGCATGTGTAAGGGCTGACCCAATGACAACTAACTGCAGCATATTGAAGCACTGCGTTAACTGAAATGCATAATCCCTAAAATTAAAGCATTATTGTTCTCACTAAAAGTAAGCACTTCCTTTATTCCCACCCCACCACACCCCGCTTTCTTAGTAGAAGGAGTGAGTGTTCCCTTCTTGCTTATGACATAAAGTAGAAAATTTCCATCCTGGACTTAGATTCAGCATCAGTAAAATCCATCTTATCTGTGCAAATTTCTCTCACCATTCTACTTTTCCAAGATTTCGATTGGGATTTTGATTAATAATGTATCTATTTAATCCTATATACAAGGTGAATAAAATGTGCATGGCTTTAAACCTCTTGAGTTTGCATTGCAGAAAAAAGTAAATCAACTTACATGGACAATTAATGATATGTTACCTTCTTTTGCCATTTGATCATTTCTTGTTTATATGTTTTTCACCAAAACATTGCCAATTTTTCATAGAAATGATCACATCTAGTATTTTTATACGTTGCTCCTTGGCTGCCGGCAGGTGCTCATTCATTCAATAAGTATTGAATAGCTAATAACACGTTAGACCTTGGGGATGAAATCCTGAACAAGACAAAAATGATTTTATTTCTTCTAGTGAAGCTAACCGTATAGTAATAAATTCCAATGACTAAACATTCAATAATAAACCTGGGAACTGAGTATTAAAGTAGGAGAAGTGCAAGTTCTCTGGGAGGAAATAGACCAGGCTAAAAGACAACACACAGCCATTACGTCAATGTCTACTGATAGCAGCCCTATAGCTAGGGCAGGGAGACGTGCCCCGCACGTTTCTGAGACTATAACTTTTTATGGGAGCAGACAGTCTTGCTTTTTTTCCTGGAGTAAGTAGAAAACCCCGTTATCAAGTCGATGCCAACTCCCAACGATGGTATAGGACAGGTAGCACTGCTCTTGCGGGTTTCTAAGACTGTAACTCTTGACGGAGCAGCTGGGGTTACAGTTAGCATCCTGAGGCTGGTGGAAATGTCTCCTTCAACGAGACTGAGACCAAAAGGCTTACAGTCATCCTTGTCACTCTTCCTCCGGGACATGCCATGATCTGTTTGCCAGAAAACCTTGGGGATTCTAACTCTGCAAAAGAGCCAGATTCATCGCTTCTTTTGTCTCTGCCTTCTACCACTTCTACATCATTAATCTCTGATTTCTGCAATAGCCTCCTGCCTGCTCTCCTGCCTCTGCCTTTACAGAAGCATCCACTACATTCAATTCCAAATACACATACCTATTACTCGCTATTATTTACATAATATAAATTTCATTTCTGTCCATATCAATGGAATAAAAGCCATAATCTTTCTACTGGTCTAAGAGATTTCTTTAATTTCTCCTCCACCCCTCTGAAATATTTCTCCCATCACACTAGATCCTGTGATGGGAGGCTCTTCCTGCAGACCTGCCCAGTGCTTCCTTGGGACCCAAGAATGCGGTTCACTCTTTGAAATGGTTTTCTTCTAAGTATCCACTTGACTAGGTCCATTACTTCTTATAGTTCTTTTTCAAATGCCACTTTGTCACTGCTGTGTTTCCTGACAATTGCATAATTACATTTACTTTCTGACCCATCCCAATTCTCCCTGTCTCTCCTGCTTAGCTAATTTTGTCCATAGTACTGAACATCAACTGTCATAGTGTGCAGTTCGTCACGCTCTCGCTCTCGCTCTCGCTCACGCTCTCGCTCTCGCTCACGCTCTCGCTCTCGCTCACGCTCTCGCTCTCGCTCACGCTCTCGCTCTCGCTCACGCTCTCGCTCTCGCTCACGCTCTCGCTCTCGCTCACGCTCTCGCTCTCGCTCACGCTCTCGCTCTCGCTCACGCTCTCGCTCTCGCTCACGCTCTCGCTCACGCTCTCGCTCTCGCTCACGCTCTCGCTCTCGCTCACGCTCTCGCTCTCGCTCACGCTCTCGCTCTCGCTCACGCTCTCGCTCTCGCTCACGCTCTCGCTCTCGCTCACGCTCTCGCTCACGCTCTCGCTCTCGCTCACGCTCTCGCTCTCGCTCACGCTCTCGCTCTCGCTCTCGCTCACGCTCTCGCTCTCGCTCACGCTCTCGCTCTCGCTCACGCTCTCGCTCTCGCTCACGCTCTCGCTCTCGCTCACGCTCTCGCTCTCGCTCACGCTCTCGCTCTCGCTCACGCTCTCGCTCTCGCTCACGCTCTCGCTGATTTAGGAGGCTCAGCACAAGGCTCTTGATTCATGTTTCACTCATGGTGGCTCTTTTTCCCCAAGAGTAATAAAACCCCATTTCTGATTCACAGCTAACGAAATGTCCACACTAAACAGTCCCACATTAGGGTTTATTTGCATGGCCCGATCACACGGGGTATCGTGTTCATTCGTTACATTGTTAGCAAATTATCCAGTCTCCTGGATAGATCACAACCACCTCACATTTGCATTCGCGGGTCTCTATGAATCAGCCTCAACTCAATGGCCATGAATTTTTTAGTTCGGTTAACCCAGTTAGTTGGCGAGAGTTACAGAGATTAAGGCTGGAAGATATCAAGTCATTCACTGCATTGCATTTGGCTGCTTTCAAAAACTAGCCCATGACAACTCCATGGGTCATAGCAGAATATTATTCAATATAGGGCTTAGGTCAAAGGGCACTGGAAATATACTATAACTATCACCGTGGGCTGAAGTACACCAATTATCATGAAATTGGTGCAGGATCAGGCAGAATTTCAGCATTTGTTCTGTTTTGCATGGGATCAGCATGTGTAAGGGCTGACCCAATGACAACTAACTGCAGCATATTGAAGCACTGCGTTAACTGAAATGCATAATCCCTAAAATTAAAGCATTATTGTTCTCACTAAAAGTAAGCACTTCCTTTATTCCCACCCCACCACACCCCGCTTTCTTAGTAGAAGGAGTGAGTGTTCCCTTCTTGCTTATGACATAAAGTAGAAAATTTCCATCCTGGACTTAGATTCAGCATCAGTAAAATCCATCTTATCTGTGCAAATTTCTCTCACCATTCTACTTTTCCAAGATTTCGATTGGGATTTTGATTAATAATGTATCTATTTAATCCTATATACAAGGTGAATAAAATGTGCATGGCTTTAAACCTCTTGAGTTTGCATTGCAGAAAAAAGTAAATCAACTTACATGGACAATTAATGATATGTTACCTTCTTTTGCCATTTGATCATTTCTTGTTTATATGTTTTTCACCAAAACATTGCCAATTTTTCATAGAAATGATCACATCTAGTATTTTTATACGTTGCTCCTTGGCTGCCGGCAGGTGCTCATTCATTCAATAAGTATTGAATAGCTAATAACACGTTAGACCTTGGGGATGAAATCCTGAACAAGACAAAAATGATTTTATTTCTTCTAGTGAATCTAACCGTATAGTAATAAATTCCAATGACTAAACATTCAATAATAAACCTGGGAACTGAGTATTAAAGTAGGAGAAGTGCAAGTTCTCTGGGAGGAAATAGACCAGGCTAAAAGACAACACACAGCCATCACGTCAATGTCTACTGATAGCAGCCCTATAGCTAGGGCAGGGAGACGTGCCCCGCACGTTTCTGAGACTATAACTTTTTATGGGAGCAGACAGTCTTGCTTTTTTTCCTGGAGTAAGTAGAAAACCCCGTTATCAAGTCGATGCCAACTCCCAACGATGGTATAGGACAGGTAGCACTGCTCTTGCGGGTTTCTAAGACTGTAACTCTTGACGGAGCAGCTGGGGTTACAGTTAGCATCCTGAGGCTGGTGGAAATGTCTCCTTCAACGAGACTGAGACCAAAAGGCTTACAGTCATCCTTGTCACTCTTCCTCCGGGACATGCCATGATCTGTTTGCCAGAAAACCTTGGGGATTCTAACTCTGCAAAAGAGCCAGATTCATCGCTTCTTTTGTCTCTGCCTTCTACCACTTCTACATCATTAATCTCTGATTTCTGCAATAGCCTCCTGCCTGCTCTCCTGCCTCTGCCTTTACAGAAGCATCCACTACATTCAATTCCAAATACACATACCTATTACTCGCTATTATTTACATAATATAAATTTCATTTCTGTCCATATCAATGGAATAAAAGCCATAATCTTTCTACTGGTCTAAGAGATTTCTTTAATTTCTCCTCCACCCCTCTGAAATATTTCTCCCATCACACTAGATCCTGTGATGGGAGGCTCTTCCTGCAGACCTGCCCAGTGCTTCCTTGGGACCCAAGAATGCGGTTCACTCTTTGAAATGGTTTTCTTCTAAGTATCCACTTGACTAGGTCCATTACTTCTTATAGTTCTTTTTCAAATGCCACTTTGTCACTGCTGTGTTTCCTGACAATTGCATAATTACATTTACTTTCTGACCCATCCCAATTCTCCCTGTCTCTCCTGCTTAGCTAATTTTGTCCATAGTACTGAACATCAACTGTCATAGTGTGCAGTTCGTCACGCTCTCGCTCACGCTCTCGCTCTCGCTCACGCTCACGCTCTCGCTCACGCTCACGCTCTCGCTCTCGCTCTCGCTCTCGCTCACGCTCTCGCTCTCGCTCTCGCTCACGCTCTCGCTCTCGCTCACGTTCTCGCTCTCGCTCACGCTCTCGCTCTCGCTCACGCTCTCGCTCTCGCTCACGCTCTCGCTCTCGCTCACGCTCTCGCTCTCGCTCACGCTCTCGCTCTCGCTCACGCTCTCGCTCTCGCTCTCGCTCACGCTCTCGCTCTCGCTCTCGCTCACGCTCTCGCTCTCGCTCACGCTCTCGCTCTCGCTCACGCTCTCGCTCTCGCTCACGCTCTCGCTCTCGCTCACGCTCTCGCTCTCGCTCACGCTCTCGCTCTCGCTCACGCTCTCGCTCTCGCTCACGCTCTCGCTCTCGCTCACGCTCTCGCTCTCGCTCACGCTCTCGCTCTCGCTCACGCTCTCGCTCTCGCTCACGCTCTCGCTCTCGCTCACGCTCTCGCTCTCGCTCACGCTCTCGCTCTCGCTCACGCTCTCGCTCTCGCTCACGCTCTCGCTCTCGCTCACGCTCTCGCTCTCGCTCACGCTCTCGCTCTCGCTCACGCTCTCGCTCTCGCTCACGCTCTCGCTCTCGCTCACGCTCTCGCTGATTTAGGAGGCTCAGCACAAGGCTCTTGATTCATGTTTCACTCATGGTGGCTCTTTTTCCCCAAGAGTAATAAAACCCCATTTCTGATTCACAGCTAACGAAATGTCCACACTAAACAGTCCCACATTAGGGTTTATTTGCATGGCCCGATCACACGGGGTATCGTGTTCATTCGTTACATTGTTAGCAAATTATCCAGTCTCCTGGATAGATCACAACCACCTCACATTTGCATTCGCGGGTCTCTATGAATCAGCCTCAACTCAATGGCAATGAATTTTTTAGTTCGGTTAACCCAGTTAGTTGGCGAGAGTTACAGAGATTAAGGCTGGAAGATATCAAGTCATTCACTGCATTGCATTTGGCTGCTTTCAAAAACTAGCCCATGACAACTCCATGGGTCATAGCAGAATATTATTCAATATAGGGCTTAGGTCAAAGGGCACTGGAAATATACTATAACTATCACCGTGGGCTGAAGTACACCAATTATCATGAAATTGGTGCAGGATCAGGCAGAATTTCAGCATTTGTTCTGTTTTGCATGGGATCAGCATGTGTAAGGGCTGACCCAATGACAACTAACTGCAGCATATTGAAGCACTGCGTTAACTGAAATGCATAATCCCTAAAATTAAAGCATTATTGTTCTCACTAAAAGTAAGCACTTCCTTTATTCCCACCCCACCACACCCCGCTTTCTTAGTAGAAGGAGTGAGTGTTCCCTTCTTGCTTATGACATAAAGTAGAAAATTTCCATCCTGGACTTAGATTCAGCATCAGTAAAATCCATCTTATCTGTGCAAATTTCTCTCACCATTCTACTTTTCCAAGATTTCGATTGGGATTTTGATTAATAATGTATCTATTTAATCCTATATACAAGGTGAATAAAATGTGCATGGCTTTAAACCTCTTGAGTTTGCATTGCAGAAAAAAGTAAATCAACTTACATGGACAATTAATGATATGTTACCTTCTTTTGCCATTTGATCATTTCTTGTTTATATGTTTTTCACCAAAACATTGCCAATTTTTCATAGAAATGATCACATCTAGTATTTTTATACGTTGCTCCTTGGCTGCCGGCAGGTGCTCATTCATTCAATAAGTATTGAATAGCTAATAACACGTTAGACCTTGGGGATGAAATCCTGAACAAGACAAAAATGATTTTATTTCTTCTAGTGAAGCTAACCGTATAGTAATAAATTCCAATGACTAAACATTCAATAATAAACCTGGGAACTGAGTATTAAAGTAGGAGAAGTGCAAGTTCTCTGGGAGGAAATAGACCAGGCTAAAAGACAACACACAGCCATCACGTCAATGTCTACTGATAGCAGCCCTATAGCTAGGGCAGGGAGACGTGCCCCGCACGTTTCTGAGACTATAACTTTTTATGGGAGCAGACAGTCTTGCTTTTTTTCCTGGAGTAAGTAGAAAACCCCGTTATCAAGTCGATGCCAACTCCCAACGATGGTATAGGACAGGTAGCACTGCTCTTGCGGGTTTCTAAGACTGTAACTCTTGACGGAGCAGCTGGGGTTACAGTTAGCATCCTGAGGCTGGTGGAAATGTCTCCTTCAACGAGACTGAGACCAAAAGGCTTACAGTCATCCTTGTCACTCTTCCTCCGGGACATGCCATGATCTGTTTGCCAGAAAACCTTGGGGATTCTAACTCTGCAAAAGAGCCAGATTCATCGCTTCTTTTGTCTCTGCCTTCTACCACTTCTACATCATTAATCTCTGATTTCTGCAATAGCCTCCTGCCTGCTCTCCTGCCTCTGCCTTTACAGAAGCATCCACTACATTCAATTCCAAATACACATACCTATTACTCGCTATTATTTACATAATATAAATTTCATTTCTGTCCATATCAATGGAATAAAAGCCATAATCTTTCTACTGGTCTAAGAGATTTCTTTAATTTCTCCTCCACCCCTCTGAAATATTTCTCCCATCACACTAGATCCTGTGATGGGAGGCTCTTCCTGCAGACCTGCCCAGTGCTTCCTTGGGACCCAAGAATGCGGTTCACTCTTTGAAATGGTTTTCTTCTAAGTATCCACTTGACTAGGTCCATTACTTCTTATAGTTCTTTTTCAAATGCCACTTTGTCACTGCTGTGTTTCCTGACAATTGCATAATTACATTTACTTTCTGACCCATCCCAATTCTCCCTGTCTCTCCTGCTTAGCTAATTTTGTCCATAGTACTGAACATCAACTGTCATAGTGTGCAGTTCGTCACGCTCTCGCTCTCGCTCACGCTCTCGCTCTCGCTCACGCTCACGCTCTCGCTCACGCTCACGCTCTCGCTCTCGCTCTCGCTCTCGCTCACGCTCTCGCTCTCGCTCTCGCTCTCGCTCACGCTCTCGCTCTCGCTCACGCTCTCGCTCTCGCTCACGCTCTCGCTCTCGCTCACGCTCTCGCTCTCGCTCTCGCTCTCGCTCTCGCTCACGCTCTCGCTCTCGCTCTCGCTCTCGCTCTCGCTCTCGCTCACGCTCTCGCTCTCGCTCTCGCTCTCGCTCACGCTCTCGCTCTCGCTCTCGCTCTCGCTCTCGCTCTCGCTCTCGCTCACGCTCTCGCTCTCGCTCACGCTCTCGCTCTCGCTCACGCTCTCGCTCTCGCTCTCGCTCTCGCTCACGCTCTCGCTCTCGCTCACGCTCTCGCTCTCGCTCACGCTCTCGCTCTCGCTCACGCTCTCGCTCTCGCTCACGCTCTCGCTCTCGCTCACGCTCTCGCTCTCGCTCACGCTCTCGCTCTCGCTCACGCTCTCGCTCTCGCTCACGCTCTCGCTCTCGCTCACGCTCTCGCTCTCGCTCACGCTCTCGCTCTCGCTCACGCTCTCGCTCTCGCTCACGCTCTCGCTCTCGCTCACGCTCTCGCTCTCGCTCTCGCTCTCGCTCTCGCTCTCGCTCTCGCTCACGCTCTCGCTCTCGCTCACGCTCTCGCTCTCGCTCACGCTCACGCTCTCGCTCACGCTCTCGCTCTCGCTCTCGCTCTCGCTCTCGCTCACGCTCTCGCTCTCGCTCTCGCTCTCGCTCTCGCTCTCGCTCTCGCTCTCGCTCTCGCTCTCGCTCTCGCTCACGCTCTCGCTCTCGCTCTCGCTCACGCTCTCGCTCTCGCTCTCGCTCTCGCTCACGCTCTCGCTCTCGCTCTCGCTCACGCTCTCGCTCTCGCTCACGCTCTCGCTCTCGCTCACGCTCTCGCTCTCGCTCACGCTCTCGCTCTCGCTCTCGCTCTCGCTCTCGCTCTCGCTCTCGCTCTCGCTCTCGCTCTCGCTCTCGCTCTCGCTCTCGCTCACGCTCTCGCTCTCGCTCACGCTCTCGCTCACGCTCTCGCTCTCGCTCACGCTCTCGCTCTCGCTCTCGCTCTCGCTCACGCTCTCGCTCTCGCTCACGCTCTCGCTCTCGCTCACGCTCTCGCTCTCGCTCACGCTCTCGCTCTCGCTCACGCTCTCGCTCTCGCTCACGCTCTCGCTCTCGCTCACGCTCTCGCTCTCGCTCACGCTCTCGCTCTCGCTCACGCTCTCGCTCTCGCTCACGCTCTCGCTGATTTAGGAGGCTCAGCACAAGGCTCTTGATTCATGTTTCACTCATGGTGGCTCTTTTTCCCCAAGAGTAATAAAACCCCATTTCTGATTCACAGCTAACGAAATGTCCACACTAAACAGTCCCACATTAGGGTTTATTTGCATGGCCCGATCACACGGGGTATCGTGTTCATTCGTTACATTGTTAGCAAATTATCCAGTCTCCTGGATAGATCACAACCACCTCACATTTGCATTCGCGGGTCTCTATGAATCAGCCTCAACTCAATGGCAATGAATTTTTTAGTTCGGTTAACCCAGTTAGTTGGCGAGAGTTACAGAGATTAAGGCTGGAAGATATCAAGTCATTCACTGCATTGCATTTGGCTGCTTTCAAAAACTAGCCCATGACAACTCCATGGGTCATAGCAGAATATTATTCAATATAGGGCTTAGGTCAAAGGGCACTGGAAATATACTATAACTATCACCGTGGGCTGAAGTACACCAATTATCATGAAATTGGTGCAGGATCAGGCAGAATTTCAGCATTTGTTCTGTTTTGCATGGGATCAGCATGTGTAAGGGCTGACCCAATGACAACTAACTGCAGCATATTGAAGCACTGCGTTAACTGAAATGCATAATCCCTAAAATTAAAGCATTATTGTTCTCACTAAAAGTAAGCACTTCCTTTATTCCCACCCCACCACACCCCGCTTTCTTAGTAGAAGGAGTGAGTGTTCCCTTCTTGCTTATGACATAAAGTAGAAAATTTCCATCCTGGACTTAGATTCAGCATCAGTAAAATCCATCTTATCTGTGCAAATTTCTCTCACCATTCTACTTTTCCAAGATTTCGATTGGGATTTTGATTAATAATGTATCTATTTAATCCTATATACAAGGTGAATAAAATGTGCATGGCTTTAAACCTCTTGAGTTTGCATTGCAGAAAAAAGTAAATCAACTTACATGGACAATTAATGATATGTTACCTTCTTTTGCCATTTGATCATTTCTTGTTTATATGTTTTTCACCAAAACATTGCCAATTTTTCATAGAAATGATCACATCTAGTATTTTTATACGTTGCTCCTTGGCTGCCGGCAGGTGCTCATTCATTCAATAAGTATTGAATAGCTAATAACACGTTAGACCTTGGGGATGAAATCCTGAACAAGACAAAAATGATTTTATTTCTTCTAGTGAAGCTAACCGTATAGTAATAAATTCCAATGACTAAACATTCAATAATAAACCTGGGAACTGAGTATTAAAGTAGGAGAAGTGCAAGTTCTCTGGGAGGAAATAGACCAGGCTAAAAGACAACACACAGCCATTACGTCAATGTCTACTGATAGCAGCCCTATAGCTAGGGCAGGGAGACGTGCCCCGCACGTTTCTGAGACTATAACTTTTTATGGGAGCAGACAGTCTTGCTTTTTTTCCTGGAGTAAGTAGAAAACCCCGTTATCAAGTCGATGCCAACTCCCAACGATGGTATAGGACAGGTAGCACTGCTCTTGCGGGTTTCTAAGACTGTAACTCTTGACGGAGCAGCTGGGGTTACAGTTAGCATCCTGAGGCTGGTGGAAATGTCTCCTTCAACGAGACTGAGACCAAAAGGCTTACAGTCATCCTTGTCACTCTTCCTCCGGGACATGCCATGATCTGTTTGCCAGAAAACCTTGGGGATTCTAACTCTGCAAAAGAGGCAGATTCATCGCTTCTTTTGTCTCTGCCTTCTACCACTTCTACATCATTAATCTCTGATTTCTGCAATAGCCTCCTGCCTGCTCTCCTGCCTCTGCCTTTACAGAAGCATCCACTACATTCAATTCCAAATACACATACCTATTACTCGCTATTATTTACATAATATAAATTTCATTTCTGTCCATATCAATGGAATAAAAGCCATAATCTTTCTACTGGTCTAAGAGATTTCTTTAATTTCTCCTCCACCCCTCTGAAATATTTCTCCCATCACACTAGATCCTGTGATGGGAGGCTCTTCCTGCAGACCTGCCCAGTGCTTCCTTGGGACCCAAGAATGCGGTTCACTCTTTGAAATGGTTTTCTTCTAAGTATCCACTTGACTAGGTCCATTACTTCTTATAGTTCTTTTTCAAATGCCACTTTGTCACTGCTGTGTTTCCTGACAATTGCATAATTACATTTACTTTCTGACCCATCCCAATTCTCCCTGTCTCTCCTGCTTAGCTAATTTTGTCCATAGTACTGAACATCAACTGTCATAGTGTGCAGTTCGTCACGCTCTCGCTCTCGCTCACGCTCTCGCTCTCGCTCACGCTCACGCTCTCGCTCACGCTCACGCTCTCGCTCTCGCTCTCGCTCTCGCTCACGCTCTCGCTCTCGCTCTCGCTCTCGCTCACGCTCTCGCTCTCGCTCACGCTCTCGCTCTCGCTCACGCTCTCGCTCTCGCTCACGCTCTCGCTCTCGCTCTCGCTCTCGCTCTCGCTCACGCTCTCGCTCTCGCTCTCGCTCTCGCTCTCGCTCTCGCTCACGCTCTCGCTCTCGCTCTCGCTCTCGCTCACGCTCTCGCTCTCGCTCTCGCTCTCGCTCTCGCTCTCGCTCTCGCTCACGCTCTCGCTCTCGCTCACGCTCTCGCTCTCGCTCACGCTCTCGCTCTCGCTCTCGCTCTCGCTCACGCTCTCGCTCTCGCTCACGCTCTCGCTCTCGCTCACGCTCTCGCTCTCGCTCACGCTCTCGCTCTCGCTCACGCTCTCGCTCTCGCTCACGCTCTCGCTCTCGCTCACGCTCTCGCTCTCGCTCACGCTCTCGCTCTCGCTCACGCTCTCGCTCTCGCTCACGCTCTCGCTCTCGCTCACGCTCTCGCTCTCGCTCACGCTCTCGCTCTCGCTCACGCTCTCGCTCTCGCTCACGCTCTCGCTCTCGCTCTCGCTCTCGCTCTCGCTCTCGCTCTCGCTCACGCTCTCGCTCTCGCTCACGCTCTCGCTCTCGCTCACGCTCACGCTCTCGCTCACGCTCTCGCTCTCGCTCTCGCTCTCGCTCTCGCTCACGCTCTCGCTCTCGCTCTCGCTCTCGCTCTCGCTCTCGCTCTCGCTCTCGCTCTCGCTCTCGCTCTCGCTCACGCTCTCGCTCTCGCTCTCGCTCACGCTCTCGCTCTCGCTCTCGCTCTCGCTCACGCTCTCGCTCTCGCTCTCGCTCACGCTCTCGCTCTCGCTCACGCTCTCGCTCTCGCTCACGCTCTCGCTCTCGCTCACGCTCTCGCTCTCGCTCTCGCTCTCGCTCTCGCTCTCGCTCTCGCTCTCGCTCTCGCTCTCGCTCTCGCTCTCGCTCTCGCTCACGCTCTCGCTCTCGCTCACGCTCTCGCTCACGCTCTCGCTCTCGCTCACGCTCTCGCTCTCGCTCTCGCTCTCGCTCACGCTCTCGCTCTCGCTCACGCTCTCGCTCTCGCTCACGCTCTCGCTCTCGCTCACGCTCTCGCTCTCGCTCACGCTCTCGCTCTCGCTCACGCTCTCGCTCTCGCTCACGCTCTCGCTCTCGCTCACGCTCTCGCTCTCGCTCACGCTCTCGCTCTCGCTCACGCTCTCGCTGATTTAGGAGGCTCAGCACAAGGCTCTTGATTCATGTTTCACTCATGGTGGCTCTTTTTCCCCAAGAGTAATAAAACCCCATTTCTGATTCACAGCTAACGAAATGTCCACACTAAACAGTCCCACATTAGGGTTTATTTGCATGGCCCGATCACACGGGGTATCGTGTTCATTCGTTACATTGTTAGCAAATTATCCAGTCTCCTGGATAGATCACAACCACCTCACATTTGCATTCGCGGGTCTCTATGAATCAGCCTCAACTCAATGGCAATGAATTTTTTAGTTCGGTTAACCCAGTTAGTTGGCGAGAGTTACAGAGATTAAGGCTGGAAGATATCAAGTCATTCACTGCATTGCATTTGGCTGCTTTCAAAAACTAGCCCATGACAACTCCATGGGTCATAGCAGAATATTATTCAATATAGGGCTTAGGTCAAAGGGCACTGGAAATATACTATAACTATCACCGTGGGCTGAAGTACACCAATTATCATGAAATTGGTGCAGGATCAGGCAGAATTTCAGCATTTGTTCTGTTTTGCATGGGATCAGCATGTGTAAGGGCTGACCCAATGACAACTAACTGCAGCATATTGAAGCACTGCGTTAACTGAAATGCATAATCCCTAAAATTAAAGCATTATTGTTCTCACTAAAAGTAAGCACTTCCTTTATTCCCACCCCACCACACCCCGCTTTCTTAGTAGAAGGAGTGAGTGTTCCCTTCTTGCTTATGACATAAAGTAGAAAATTTCCATCCTGGACTTAGATTCAGCATCAGTAAAATCCATCTTATCTGTGCAAATTTCTCTCACCATTCTACTTTTCCAAGATTTCGATTGGGATTTTGATTAATAATGTATCTATTTAATCCTATATACAAGGTGAATAAAATGTGCATGGCTTTAAACCTCTTGAGTTTGCATTGCAGAAAAAAGTAAATCAACTTACATGGACAATTAATGATATGTTACCTTCTTTTGCCATTTGATCATTTCTTGTTTATATGTTTTTCACCAAAACATTGCCAATTTTTCATAGAAATGATCACATCTAGTATTTTTATACGTTGCTCCTTGGCTGCCGGCAGGTGCTCATTCATTCAATAAGTATTGAATAGCTAATAACACGTTAGACCTTGGGGATGAAATCCTGAACAAGACAAAAATGATTTTATTTCTTCTAGTGAAGCTAACCGTATAGTAATAAATTCCAATGACTAAACATTCAATAATAAACCTGGGAACTGAGTATTAAAGTAGGAGAAGTGCAAGTTCTCTGGGAGGAAATAGACCAGGCTAAAAGACAACACACAGCCATTACGTCAATGTCTACTGATAGCAGCCCTATAGCTAGGGCAGGGAGACGTGCCCCGCACGTTTCTGAGACTATAACTTTTTATGGGAGCAGACAGTCTTGCTTTTTTTCCTGGAGTAAGTAGAAAACCCCGTTATCAAGTCGATGCCAACTCCCAACGATGGTATAGGACAGGTAGCACTGCTCTTGCGGGTTTCTAAGACTGTAACTCTTGACGGAGCAGCTGGGGTTACAGTTAGCATCCTGAGGCTGGTGGAAATGTCTCCTTCAACGAGACTGAGACCAAAAGGCTTACAGTCATCCTTGTCACTCTTCCTCCGGGACATGCCATGATCTGTTTGCCAGAAAACCTTGGGGATTCTAACTCTGCAAAAGAGGCAGATTCATCGCTTCTTTTGTCTCTGCCTTCTACCACTTCTACATCATTAATCTCTGATTTCTGCAATAGCCTCCTGCCTGCTCTCCTGCCTCTGCCTTTACAGAAGCATCCACTACATTCAATTCCAAATACACATACCTATTACTCGCTATTATTTACATAATATAAATTTCATTTCTGTCCATATCAATGGAATAAAAGCCATAATCTTTCTACTGGTCTAAGAGATTTCTTTAATTTCTCCTCCACCCCTCTGAAATATTTCTCCCATCACACTAGATCCTGTGATGGGAGGCTCTTCCTGCAGACCTGCCCAGTGCTTCCTTGGGACCCAAGAATGCGGTTCACTCTTTGAAATGGTTTTCTTCTAAGTATCCACTTGACTAGGTCCATTACTTCTTATAGTTCTTTTTCAAATGCCACTTTGTCACTGCTGTGTTTCCTGACAATTGCATAATTACGTTTACTTTCTGACCCATCCCAATTCTCCCTGTCTCTCCTGCTTAGCTAATTTTGTCCATAGTACTGAACATCAACTGTCATAGTGTGCAGTTCGTCACGCTCTCGCTCACGCTCTCGCTCTCGCTCACGCTCACGCTCTCGCTCACGCTCACGCTCTCGCTCTCGCTCTCGCTCTCGCTCACGCTCTCGCTCTCGCTCTCGCTCTCGCTCACGCTCTCGCTCTCGCTCTCGCTCTCGCTCACGCTCTCGCTCTCGCTCACGCTCTCGCTCTCGCTCACGCTCTCGCTCACGCTCACGCTCTCGCTCTCGCTCACGCTCTCGCTCTCGCTCTCGCTCTCGCTCACGCTCTCGCTCTCGCTCTCGCTCTCGCTCTCGCTCTCGCTCACGCTCTCGCTCTCGCTCTCGCTCTCGCTCTCGCTCTCGCTCTCGCTCTCGCTCTCGCTCTCGCTCACGCTCTCGCTCTCGCTCACGCTCTCGCTCTCGCTCTCGCTCTCGCTCTCGCTCACGCTCTCGCTCTCGCTCACGCTCTCGCTCTCGCTCACGCTCTCGCTGATTTAGGAGGCTCAGCACAAGGCTCTTGATTCATGTTTCACTCATGGTGGCTCTTTTTCCCCAAGAGTAATAAAACCCCATTTCTGATTCACAGCTAACGAAATGTCCACACTAAACAGTCCCACATTAGGGTTTATTTGCATGGCCCGATCACACGGGGTATCGTGTTCATTCGTTACATTGTTAGCAAATTATCCAGTCTCCTGGATAGATCACAACCACCTCACATTTGCATTCGCGGGTCTCTATGAATCAGCCTCAACTCAATGGCAATGAATTTTTTAGTTCGGTTAACCCAGTTAGTTGGCGAGAGTTACAGAGATTAAGGCTGGAAGATATCAAGTCATTCACTGCATTGCATTTGGCTGCTTTCAAAAACTAGCCCATGACAACTCCATGGGTCATAGCAGAATATTATTCAATATAGGGCTTAGGTCAAAGGGCACTGGAAATATACTATAACTATCACCGTGGGCTGAAGTACACCAATTATCATGAAATTGGTGCAGGATCAGGCAGAATTTCAGCATTTGTTCTGTTTTGCATGGGATCAGCATGTGTAAGGGCTGACCCAATGACAACTAACTGCAGCATATTGAAGCACTGCGTTAACTGAAATGCATAATCCCTAAAATTAAAGCATTATTGTTCTCACTAAAAGTAAGCACTTCCTTTATTCCCACCCCACCACACCCCGCTTTCTTAGTAGAAGGAGTGAGTGTTCCCTTCTTGCTTATGACATAAAGTAGAAAATTTCCATCCTGGACTTAGATTCAGCATCAGTAAAATCCATCTTATCTGTGCAAATTTCTCTCACCATTCTACTTTTCCAAGATTTCGATTGGGATTTTGATTAATAATGTATCTATTTAATCCTATATACAAGGTGAATAAAATGTGCATGGCTTTAAACCTCTTGAGTTTGCATTGCAGAAAAAAGTAAATCAACTTACATGGACAATTAATGATATGTTACCTTCTTTTGCCATTTGATCATTTCTTGTTTATATGTTTTTCACCAAAACATTGCCAATTTTTCATAGAAATGATCACATCTAGTATTTTTATACGTTGCTCCTTGGCTGCCGGCAGGTGCTCATTCATTCAATAAGTATTGAATAGCTAATAACACGTTAGACCTTGGGGATGAAATCCTGAACAAGACAAAAATGATTTTATTTCTTCTAGTGAAGCTAACCGTATAGTAATAAATTCCAATGACTAAACATTCAATAATAAACCTGGGAACTGAGTATTAAAGTAGGAGAAGTGCAAGTTCTCTGGGAGGAAATAGACCAGGCTAAAAGACAACACACAGCCATCACGTCAATGTCTACTGATAGCAGCCCTATAGCTAGGGCAGGGAGACGTGCCCCGCACGTTTCTGAGACTATAACTTTTTATGGGAGCAGACAGTCTTGCTTTTTTTCCTGGAGTAAGTAGAAAACCCCGTTATCAAGTCGATGCCAACTCCCAACGATGGTATAGGACAGGTAGCACTGCTCTTGCGGGTTTCTAAGACTGTAACTCTTGACGGAGCAGCTGGGGTTACAGTTAGCATCCTGAGGCTGGTGGAAATGTCTCCTTCAACGAGACTGAGACCAAAAGGCTTACAGTCATCCTTGTCACTCTTCCTCCGGGACATGCCATGATCTGTTTGCCAGAAAACCTTGGGGATTCTAACTCTGCAAAAGAGCCAGATTCATCGCTTCTTTTGTCTCTGCCTTCTACCACTTCTACATCATTAATCTCTGATTTCTGCAATAGCCTCCTGCCTGCTCTCCTGCCTCTGCCTTTACAGAAGCATCCACTACATTCAATTCCAAATACACATACCTATTACTCGCTATTATTTACATAATATAAATTTCATTTCTGTCCATATCAATGGAATAAAAGCCATAATCTTTCTACTGGTCTAAGAGATTTCTTTAATTTCTCCTCCACCCCTCTGAAATATTTCTCCCATCACACTAGATCCTGTGATGGGAGGCTCTTCCTGCAGACCTGCCCAGTGCTTCCTTGGGACCCAAGAATGCGGTTCACTCTTTGAAATGGTTTTCTTCTAAGTATCCACTTGACTAGGTCCATTACTTCTTATAGTTCTTTTTCAAATGCCACTTTGTCACTGCTGTGTTTCCTGACAATTGCATAATTACATTTACTTTCTGACCCATCCCAATTCTCCCTGTCTCTCCTGCTTAGCTAATTTTGTCCATAGTACTGAACATCAACTGTCATAGTGTGCAGTTCGTCACGCTCTCGCTCACGCTCTCGCTCTCGCTCACGCTCACGCTCTCGCTCACGCTCACGCTCTCGCTCTCGCTCTCGCTCTCGCTCACGCTCTCGCTCTCGCTCTCGCTCTCGCTCACGCTCTCGCTCTCGCTCACGCTCTCGCTCACGCTCTCGCTCACGCTCACGCTCTCGCTCTCGCTCTCGCTCTCGCTCACGCTCTCGCTCTCGCTCTCGCTCTCGCTCTCGCTCTCGCTCACGCTCTCGCTCTCGCTCTCGCTCTCGCTCTCGCTCTCGCTCTCGCTCTCGCTCTCGCTCACGCTCTCGCTCTCGCTCACGCTCTCGCTCTCGCTCTCGCTCTCGCTCTCGCTCTCGCTCACGCTCTCGCTCTCGCTCACGCTCTCGCTCTCGCTCACGCTCTCGCTCTCGCTCACGCTCTCGCTCTCGCTCACGCTCTCGCTCTCGCTCACGCTCTCGCTCTCGCTCACGCTCTCGCTCTCGCTCACGCTCTCGCTCTCGCTCACGCTCTCGCTCTCGCTCACGCTCTCGCTCACGCTCTCGCTCTCGCTCACGCTCTCGCTCTCGCTCACGCTCTCGCTCTCGCTCTCGCTCTCGCTCTCGCTCTCGCTCTCGCTCACGCTCTCGCTCTCGCTCTCGCTCTCGCTCACGCTCTCGCTCTCGCTCTCGCTCACGCTCTCGCTCTCGCTCACGCTCTCGCTCTCGCTCTCGCTCACGCTCTCGCTCTCGCTCTCGCTCTCGCTCTCGCTCACGCTCTCGCTCTCGCTCTCGCTCTCGCTCTCGCTCACGCTCTCGCTCTCGCTCTCGCTCTCGCTCTCGCTCTCGCTCACGCTCTCGCTCTCGCTCACGCTCTCGCTCTCGCTCACGCTCTCGCTCTCGCTCACGCTCTCGCTCTCGCTCACGCTCTCGCTCTCGCTCTCGCTCACGCTCTCGCTCTCGCTCACGCTCTCGCTCTCGCTCTCGCTCTCGCTCACGCTCTCGCTCTCGCTCACGCTCTCGCTCTCGCTCACGCTCTCGCTCTCGCTCACGCTCTCGCTCTCGCTCACGCTCTCGCTCTCGCTCACGCTCTCGCTCTCGCTCTCGCTCTCGCTCTCGCTCTCGCTCTCGCTCACGCTCTCGCTCTCGCTCTCGCTCTCGCTCTCGCTCTCGCTCTCGCTCACGCTCTCGCTCTCGCTCACGCTCTCGCTCTCGCTCACGCTCTCGCTCTCGCTCACGCTCTCGCTCTCTCTCACGCTCTCGCTCTCGCTCACGCTCTCGCTCTCGCTCACGCTCTCGCTCTCGCTCACGCTCTCGCTCTCGCTCACGCTCTCGCTCTCGCTCACGCTCTCGCTCTCGCTCACGCTCTCGCTCTCGCTCACGCTCTCGCTCTCGCTCACGCTCTCGCTCTCGCTCACGCTCTCGCTCTCGCTCACGCTCTCGCTCTCGCTCACGCTCTCGCTCTCGCTCACGCTCTCGCTCTCGCTCACGCTCTCGCTCTCGCTCACGCTCTCGCTCTCGCTCACGCTCTCGCTCTCGCTCACGCTCTCGCTGATTTAGGAGGCTCAGCACAAGGCTCTTGATTCATGTTTCACTCATGGTGGCTCTTTTTCCCCAAGAGTAATAAAACCCCATTTCTGATTCACAGCTAACGAAATGTCCACACTAAACAGTCCCACATTAGGGTTTATTTGCATGGCCCGATCACACGGGGTATCGTGTTCATTCGTTACATTGTTAGCAAATTATCCAGTCTCCTGGATAGATCACAACCACCTCACATTTGCATTCGCGGGTCTCTATGAATCAGCCTCAACTCAATGGCAATGAATTTTTTAGTTCGGTTAACCCAGTTAGTTGGCGAGAGTTACAGAGATTAAGGCTGGAAGATATCAAGTCATTCACTGCATTGCATTTGGCTGCTTTCAAAAACTAGCCCATGACAACTCCATGGGTCATAGCAGAATATTATTCAATATAGGGCTTAGGTCAAAGGGCACTGGAAATATACTATAACTATCACCGTGGGCTGAAGTACACCAATTATCATGAAATTGGTGCAGGATCAGGCAGAATTTCAGCATTTGTTCTGTTTTGCATGGGATCAGCATGTGTAAGGGCTGACCCAATGACAACTAACTGCAGCATATTGAAGCACTGCGTTAACTGAAATGCATAATCCCTAAAATTAAAGCATTATTGTTCTCACTAAAAGTAAGCACTTCCTTTATTCCCACCCCACCACACCCCGCTTTCTTAGTAGAAGGAGTGAGTGTTCCCTTCTTGCTTATGACATAAAGTAGAAAATTTCCATCCTGGACTTAGATTCAGCATCAGTAAAATCCATCTTATCTGTGCAAATTTCTCTCACCATTCTACTTTTCCAAGATTTCGATTGGGATTTTGATTAATAATGTATCTATTTAATCCTATATACAAGGTGAATAAAATGTGCATGGCTTTAAACCTCTTGAGTTTGCATTGCAGAAAAAAGTAAATCAACTTACATGGACAATTAATGATATGTTACCTTCTTTTGCCATTTGATCATTTCTTGTTTATATGTTTTTCACCAAAACATTGCCAATTTTTCATAGAAATGATCACATCTAGTATTTTTATACGTTGCTCCTTGGCTGCCGGCAGGTGCTCATTCATTCAATAAGTATTGAATAGCTAATAACACGTTAGACCTTGGGGATGAAATCCTGAACAAGACAAAAATGATTTTATTTCTTCTAGTGAAGCTAACCGTATAGTAATAAATTCCAATGACTAAACATTCAATAATAAACCTGGGAACTGAGTATTAAAGTAGGAGAAGTGCAAGTTCTCTGGGAGGAAATAGACCAGGCTAAAAGACAACACACAGCCATTACGTCAATGTCTACTGATAGCAGCCCTATAGCTAGGGCAGGGAGACGTGCCCCGCACGTTTCTGAGACTATAACTTTTTATGGGAGCAGACAGTCTTGCTTTTTTTCCTGGAGTAAGTAGAAAACCCCGTTATCAAGTCGATGCCAACTCCCAACGATGGTATAGGACAGGTAGCACTGCTCTTGCGGGTTTCTAAGACTGTAACTCTTGACGGAGCAGCTGGGGTTACAGTTAGCATCCTGAGGCTGGTGGAAATGTCTCCTTCAACGAGACTGAGACCAAAAGGCTTACAGTCATCCTTGTCACTCTTCCTCCGGGACATGCCATGATCTGTTTGCCAGAAAACCTTGGGGATTCTAACTCTGCAAAAGAGGCAGATTCATCGCTTCTTTTGTCTCTGCCTTCTACCACTTCTACATCATTAATCTCTGATTTCTGCAATAGCCTCCTGCCTGCTCTCCTGCCTCTGCCTTTACAGAAGCATCCACTACATTCAATTCCAAATACACATACCTATTACTCGCTATTATTTACATAATATAAATTTCATTTCTGTCCATATCAATGGAATAAAAGCCATAATCTTTCTACTGGTCTAAGAGATTTCTTTAATTTCTCCTCCACCCCTCTGAAATATTTCTCCCATCACACTAGATCCTGTGATGGGAGGCTCTTCCTGCAGACCTGCCCAGTGCTTCCTTGGGACCCAAGAATGCGGTTCACTCTTTGAAATGGTTTTCTTCTAAGTATCCACTTGACTAGGTCCATTACTTCTTATAGTTCTTTTTCAAATGCCACTTTGTCACTGCTGTGTTTCCTGACAATTGCATAATTACGTTTACTTTCTGACCCATCCCAATTCTCCCTGTCTCTCCTGCTTAGCTAATTTTGTCCATAGTACTGAACATCAACTGTCATAGTGTGCAGTTCGTCACGCTCTCGCTCACGCTCTCGCTCTCGCTCACGCTCACGCTCTCGCTCACGCTCACGCTCTCGCTCTCGCTCTCGCTCTCGCTCACGCTCTCGCTCTCGCTCTCGCTCTCGCTCACGCTCTCGCTCTCGCTCTCGCTCTCGCTCACGCTCTCGCTCTCGCTCACGCTCTCGCTCTCGCTCACGCTCTCGCTCACGCTCACGCTCTCGCTCTCGCTCACGCTCTCGCTCTCGCTCTCGCTCTCGCTCACGCTCTCGCTCTCGCTCTCGCTCTCGCTCTCGCTCTCGCTCACGCTCTCGCTCTCGCTCTCGCTCTCGCTCTCGCTCTCGCTCTCGCTCTCGCTCTCGCTCTCGCTCACGCTCTCGCTCTCGCTCACGCTCTCGCTCTCGCTCTCGCTCTCGCTCTCGCTCACGCTCTCGCTCTCGCTCACGCTCTCGCTCTCGCTCACGCTCTCGCTGATTTAGGAGGCTCAGCACAAGGCTCTTGATTCATGTTTCACTCATGGTGGCTCTTTTTCCCCAAGAGTAATAAAACCCCATTTCTGATTCACAGCTAACGAAATGTCCACACTAAACAGTCCCACATTAGGGTTTATTTGCATGGCCCGATCACACGGGGTATCGTGTTCATTCGTTACATTGTTAGCAAATTATCCAGTCTCCTGGATAGATCACAACCACCTCACATTTGCATTCGCGGGTCTCTATGAATCAGCCTCAACTCAATGGCAATGAATTTTTTAGTTCGGTTAACCCAGTTAGTTGGCGAGAGTTACAGAGATTAAGGCTGGAAGATATCAAGTCATTCACTGCATTGCATTTGGCTGCTTTCAAAAACTAGCCCATGACAACTCCATGGGTCATAGCAGAATATTATTCAATATAGGGCTTAGGTCAAAGGGCACTGGAAATATACTATAACTATCACCGTGGGCTGAAGTACACCAATTATCATGAAATTGGTGCAGGATCAGGCAGAATTTCAGCATTTGTTCTGTTTTGCATGGGATCAGCATGTGTAAGGGCTGACCCAATGACAACTAACTGCAGCATATTGAAGCACTGCGTTAACTGAAATGCATAATCCCTAAAATTAAAGCATTATTGTTCTCACTAAAAGTAAGCACTTCCTTTATTCCCACCCCACCACACCCCGCTTTCTTAGTAGAAGGAGTGAGTGTTCCCTTCTTGCTTATGACATAAAGTAGAAAATTTCCATCCTGGACTTAGATTCAGCATCAGTAAAATCCATCTTATCTGTGCAAATTTCTCTCACCATTCTACTTTTCCAAGATTTCGATTGGGATTTTGATTAATAATGTATCTATTTAATCCTATATACAAGGTGAATAAAATGTGCATGGCTTTAAACCTCTTGAGTTTGCATTGCAGAAAAAAGTAAATCAACTTACATGGACAATTAATGATATGTTACCTTCTTTTGCCATTTGATCATTTCTTGTTTATATGTTTTTCACCAAAACATTGCCAATTTTTCATAGAAATGATCACATCTAGTATTTTTATACGTTGCTCCTTGGCTGCCGGCAGGTGCTCATTCATTCAATAAGTATTGAATAGCTAATAACACGTTAGACCTTGGGGATGAAATCCTGAACAAGACAAAAATGATTTTATTTCTTCTAGTGAAGCTAACCGTATAGTAATAAATTCCAATGACTAAACATTCAATAATAAACCTGGGAACTGAGTATTAAAGTAGGAGAAGTGCAAGTTCTCTGGGAGGAAATAGACCAGGCTAAAAGACAACACACAGCCATCACGTCAATGTCTACTGATAGCAGCCCTATAGCTAGGGCAGGGAGACGTGCCCCGCACGTTTCTGAGACTATAACTTTTTATGGGAGCAGACAGTCTTGCTTTTTTTCCTGGAGTAAGTAGAAAACCCCGTTATCAAGTCGATGCCAACTCCCAACGATGGTATAGGACAGGTAGCACTGCTCTTGCGGGTTTCTAAGACTGTAACTCTTGACGGAGCAGCTGGGGTTACAGTTAGCATCCTGAGGCTGGTGGAAATGTCTCCTTCAACGAGACTGAGACCAAAAGGCTTACAGTCATCCTTGTCACTCTTCCTCCGGGACATGCCATGATCTGTTTGCCAGAAAACCTTGGGGATTCTAACTCTGCAAAAGAGCCAGATTCATCGCTTCTTTTGTCTCTGCCTTCTACCACTTCTACATCATTAATCTCTGATTTCTGCAATAGCCTCCTGCCTGCTCTCCTGCCTCTGCCTTTACAGAAGCATCCACTACATTCAATTCCAAATACACATACCTATTACTCGCTATTATTTACATAATATAAATTTCATTTCTGTCCATATCAATGGAATAAAAGCCATAATCTTTCTACTGGTCTAAGAGATTTCTTTAATTTCTCCTCCACCCCTCTGAAATATTTCTCCCATCACACTAGATCCTGTGATGGGAGGCTCTTCCTGCAGACCTGCCCAGTGCTTCCTTGGGACCCAAGAATGCGGTTCACTCTTTGAAATGGTTTTCTTCTAAGTATCCACTTGACTAGGTCCATTACTTCTTATAGTTCTTTTTCAAATGCCACTTTGTCACTGCTGTGTTTCCTGACAATTGCATAATTACATTTACTTTCTGACCCATCCCAATTCTCCCTGTCTCTCCTGCTTAGCTAATTTTGTCCATAGTACTGAACATCAACTGTCATAGTGTGCAGTTCGTCACGCTCTCGCTCACGCTCTCGCTCTCGCTCACGCTCACGCTCTCGCTCACGCTCACGCTCTCGCTCTCGCTCTCGCTCTCGCTCACGCTCTCGCTCTCGCTCTCGCTCTCGCTCACGCTCTCGCTCTCGCTCACGCTCTCGCTCACGCTCTCGCTCACGCTCACGCTCTCGCTCTCGCTCTCGCTCTCGCTCACGCTCTCGCTCTCGCTCTCGCTCTCGCTCTCGCTCTCGCTCACGCTCTCGCTCTCGCTCTCGCTCTCGCTCTCGCTCTCGCTCTCGCTCTCGCTCTCGCTCACGCTCTCGCTCTCGCTCACGCTCTCGCTCTCGCTCTCGCTCTCGCTCTCGCTCTCGCTCACGCTCTCGCTCTCGCTCACGCTCTCGCTCTCGCTCACGCTCTCGCTCTCGCTCACGCTCTCGCTCTCGCTCACGCTCTCGCTCTCGCTCACGCTCTCGCTCTCGCTCACGCTCTCGCTCTCGCTCACGCTCTCGCTCTCGCTCACGCTCTCGCTCTCGCTCACGCTCTCGCTCACGCTCTCGCTCTCGCTCACGCTCTCGCTCTCGCTCACGCTCTCGCTCTCGCTCTCGCTCTCGCTCTCGCTCTCGCTCTCGCTCACGCTCTCGCTCTCGCTCTCGCTCTCGCTCACGCTCTCGCTCTCGCTCTCGCTCACGCTCTCGCTCTCGCTCACGCTCTCGCTCTCGCTCTCGCTCACGCTCTCGCTCTCGCTCTCGCTCTCGCTCTCGCTCACGCTCTCGCTCTCGCTCTCGCTCTCGCTCTCGCTCACGCTCTCGCTCTCGCTCTCGCTCTCGCTCTCGCTCTCGCTCACGCTCTCGCTCTCGCTCACGCTCTCGCTCTCGCTCACGCTCTCGCTCTCGCTCACGCTCTCGCTCTCGCTCACGCTCTCGCTCTCGCTCTCGCTCACGCTCTCGCTCTCGCTCACGCTCTCGCTCTCGCTCTCGCTCTCGCTCACGCTCTCGCTCTCGCTCACGCTCTCGCTCTCGCTCACGCTCTCGCTCTCGCTCACGCTCTCGCTCTCGCTCACGCTCTCGCTCTCGCTCACGCTCTCGCTCTCGCTCTCGCTCTCGCTCTCGCTCTCGCTCTCGCTCACGCTCTCGCTCTCGCTCTCGCTCTCGCTCTCGCTCTCGCTCTCGCTCACGCTCTCGCTCTCGCTCACGCTCTCGCTCTCGCTCACGCTCTCGCTCTCGCTCACGCTCTCGCTCTCTCTCACGCTCTCGCTCTCGCTCACGCTCTCGCTCTCGCTCACGCTCTCGCTCTCGCTCACGCTCTCGCTCTCGCTCACGCTCTCGCTCTCGCTCACGCTCTCGCTCTCGCTCACGCTCTCGCTCTCGCTCACGCTCTCGCTCTCGCTCACGCTCTCGCTCTCGCTCACGCTCTCGCTCTCGCTCACGCTCTCGCTCTCGCTCACGCTCTCGCTCTCGCTCACGCTCTCGCTCTCGCTCACGCTCTCGCTCTCGCTCACGCTCTCGCTCTCGCTCACGCTCTCGCTCTCACTGCATTGCATTTGGCTGCTTTCAAAAACTAGCCCATGACAACTCCATGTGTCATAGCAGAATATTATTCAATATAGGGCTTAGGTCAAAGGGCACTGGAAATATACTATAACTATCACCGTGGGCTGAAGTACACCAATTATCATGAAATTGGTGCAGGATCAGGCAGAATTTCAGCATTTGTTCTGTTTTGCATGGGATCAGCATGTGTAAGGGCTGACCCAATGACAACTAACTGCAGCATATTGAAGCACTGCGTTAACTGAAATGCATAATCCCTAAAATTAAAGCATTATTGTTCTCACTAAAAGTAAGCACTTCCTTTATTCCCACCCCACCACACCCCGCTTTCTTAGTAGAAGGAGTGAGTGTTCCCTTCTTGCTTATGACATAAAGTAGAAAATTTCCATCCTGGACTTAGATTCAGCATCAGTAAAAT
>NC_134537.1:70875896-70918396 GCF_050624435.1 Tenrec ecaudatus | reverse complement strand
TCACGCTCTCGCTCTCGCTCTCGCTCTCGCTCACGCTCTCGCTCTCGCTCTCGCTCTCGCTCACGCTCTCGCTCTCGCTCTCGCTCTCGCTCTCGCTCACGCTCTCGCTCTCGCTCTCGCTCTCGCTCTCGCTCTCGCTCTCGCTCACGCTCTCGCTCTCGCTCACGCTCTCGCTCTCGCTCACGCTCTCGCTCTCGCTCACGCTCTCGCTCTCGCTCACGCTCTCGCTCTCGCTCACGCTCTCGCTCTCGCTCTCGCTCACGCTCTCGCTCTCGCTCACGCTCTCGCTCTCGCTCTCGCTCTCGCTCACGCTCTCGCTCTCGCTCACGCTCTCGCTCTCGCTCACGCTCTCGCTCACGCTCTCGCTCTCGCTCACGCTCTCGCTCTCGCTCACGCTCTCGCTCTCGCTCACGCTCTCGCTCTCGCTCACGCTCTCGCTCTCGCTCACTCTCTCGCTCTCGCTCACGCTCTCGCTCTCGCTCACGCTCTCGCTCTCGCTCACGCTCTCGCTCTCGCTCACGCTCTCGCTCTCGCTCACGCTCTCGCTCTCGCTCACGCTCTCGCTCTCGCTCACGCTCTCGCTCTCGCTCACGCTCTCGCTCTCGCTCACGCTCTCGCTCTCGCTCACGCTCTCGCTCTCGCTCACGCTCTCGCTCTCGCTCTCGCTGATTTAGGAGGCTCAGCACAAGGCTCTTGATTCATGTTTCACTCATGGTGGCTCTTTTCCCCCAAGAGTAATAAAACCCCATTTCTGATTCACAGCTAACGAAATGTCCACACTAAACAGTCCCACATTAGGGTTTATTTGCATGGCCCGATCACACGGGGTATCGTGTTCATTCGTTACATTGTTAGCAAATTATCCAGTCTCCTGGATAGATCACAACCACCTCACATTTGCATTCGCGGGTCTCTATGAATCAGCCTCAACTCAATGGCAATGAATTTTTTAGTTCGGTTAACCCAGTTAGTTGGCGAGAGTTACAGAGATTAAGGCTGGAAGATATCAAGTCATTCACTGCATTGCATTTGGCTGCTTTCAAAAACTAGCCCATGACAACTCCATGGGTCATAGCAGAATATTATTCAATATAGGGCTTAGGTCAAAGGGCACTGGAAATATACTATAACTATCACCGTGGGCTGAAGTACACCAATTATCATGAAATTGGTGCAGGATCAGGCAGAATTTCAGCATTTGTTCTGTTTTGCATGGGATCAGCATGTGTAAGGGCTGACCCAATGACAACTAACTGCAGCATATTGAAGCACTGCGTTAACTGAAATGCATAATCCCTAAAATTAAAGCATTATTGTTCTCACTAAAAGTAAGCACTTCCTTTATTCCCACCCCACCACACCCCGCTTTCTTAGTAGAAGGAGTGAGTGTTCCCTTCTTGCTTATGACATAAAGTAGAAAATTTCCATCCTGGACTTAGATTCAGCATCAGTAAAATCCATCTTATCTGTGCAAATTTCTCTCACCATTCTACTTTTCCAAGATTTCGATTGGGATTTTGATTAATAATGTATCTATTTAATCCTATATACAAGGTGAATAAAATGTGCATGGCTTTAAACCTCTTGAGTTTGCATTGCAGAAAAAAGTAAATCAACTTACATGGACAATTAATGATATGTTACCTTCTTTTGCCATTTGATCATTTCTTGTTTATATGTTTTTCACCAAAACATTGCCAATTTTTCATAGAAATGATCACATCTAGTATTTTTATACGTTGCTCCTTGGCTGCCGGCAGGTGCTCATTCATTCAATAAGTATTGAATAGCTAATAACACGTTAGACCTTGGGGATGAAATCCTGAACAAGACAAAAATGATTTTATTTCTTCTAGTGAAGCTAACCGTATAGTAATAAATTCCAATGACTAAACATTCAATAATAAACCTGGGAACTGAGTATTAAAGTAGGAGAAGTGCAAGTTCTCTGGGAGGAAATAGACCAGGCTAAAAGACAACACACAGCCATCACGTCAATGTCTACTGATAGCAGCCCTATAGCTAGGGCAGGGAGACGTGCCCCGCACGTTTCTGAGACTATAACTTTTTATGGGAGCAGACAGTCTTGCTTTTTTTCCTGGAGTAAGTAGAAAACCCCGTTATCAAGTCGATGCCAACTCCCAACGATGGTATAGGACAGGTAGCACTGCTCTTGCGGGTTTCTAAGACTGTAACTCTTGACGGAGCAGCTGGGGTTACAGTTAGCATCCTGAGGCTGGTGGAAATGTCTCCTTCAACGAGACTGAGACCAAAAGGCTTACAGTCATCCTTGTCACTCTTCCTCCGGGACATGCCATGATCTGTTTGCCAGAAAACCTTGGGGATTCTAACTCTGCAAAAGAGGCAGATTCATCGCTTCTTTTGTCTCTGCCTTCTACCACTTCTACATCATTAATCTCTGATTTCTGCAATAGCCTCCTGCCTGCTCTCCTGCCTCTGCCTTTACAGAAGCATCCACTACATTCAATTCCAAATACACATACCTATTACTCGCTATTATTTACATAATATAAATTTCATTTCTGTCCATATCAATGGAATAAAAGCCATAATCTTTCTACTGGTCTAAGAGATTTCTTTAATTTCTCCTCCACCCCTCTGAAATATTTCTCCCATCACACTAGATCCTGTGATGGGAGGCTCTTCCTGCAGACCTGCCCAGTGCTTCCTTGGGACCCAAGAATGCGGTTCACTCTTTGAAATGGTTTTCTTCTAAGTATCCACTTGACTAGGTCCATTACTTCTTATAGTTCTTTTTCAAATGCCACTTTGTCACTGCTGTGTTTCCTGACAATTGCATAATTACATTTACTTTCTGACCCATCCCAATTCTCCCTGTCTCTCCTGCTTAGCTAATTTTGTCCATAGTACTGAACATCAACTGTCATAGTGTGCAGTTCGTCACGCTCTCGCTCTCGCTCACGCTCACGCTCTCGCTCACGCTCACGCTCTCGCTCTCGCTCTCGCTCTCGCTCACGCTCTCGCTCACGCTCTCGCTCTCGCTCACGCTCTCGCTCTCGCTCACGCTCTCGCTCTCGCTCTCGCTCTCGCTCTCGCTCTCGCTCTCGCTCTCGCTCTCGCTCTCGCTCTCGCTCTCGCTCTCGCTCTCGCTCTCGCTCTCGCTCTCGCTCTCGCTCACGCTCTCGCTCTCGCTCACGCTCTCGCTCTCGCTCTCGCTCACGCTCTCGCTCTCGCTCACGCTCTCGCTCTCGCTCACGCTCTCGCTCTCGCTCACGCTCTCGCTCTCGCTCACGCTCTCGCTCTCGCTCACGCTCTCGCTCTCGCTCACGCTCTCGCTCTCGCTCACGCTCTCGCTCTCGCTCACGCTCTCGCTCTCGCTCACGCTCTCGCTCTCGCTCACGCTCTCGCTCTCGCTCACGCTCTCGCTCTCGCTGATTTAGGAGGCTCAGCACAAGGCTCTTGATTCATGTTTCACTCATGGTGGCTCTTTTTCCCCAAGAGTAATAAAACCCCATTTCTGATTCACAGCTAACGAAATGTCCACACTAAACAGTCCCACATTAGGGTTTATTTGCATGGCCCGATCACACGGGGTATCGTGTTCATTCGTTACATTGTTAGCAAATTATCCAGTCTCCTGGATAGATCACAACCACCTCACATTTGCATTCGCGGGTCTCTATGAATCAGCCTCAACTCAATGGCAATGAATTTTTTAGTTCGGTTAACCCAGTTAGTTGGCGAGAGTTACAGAGATTAAGGCTGGAAGATATCAAGTCATTCACTGCATTGCATTTGGCTGCTTTCAAAAACTAGCCCATGACAACTCCATGGGTCATAGCAGAATATTATTCAATATAGGGCTTAGGTCAAAGGGCACTGGAAATATACTATAACTATCACCGTGGGCTGAAGTACACCAATTATCATGAAATTGGTGCAGGATCAGGCAGAATTTCAGCATTTGTTCTGTTTTGCATGGGATCAGCATGTGTAAGGGCTGACCCAATGACAACTAACTGCAGCATATTGAAGCACTGCGTTAACTGAAATGCATAATCCCTAAAATTAAAGCATTATTGTTCTCACTAAAAGTAAGCACTTCCTTTATTCCCACCCCACCACACCCCGCTTTCTTAGTAGAAGGAGTGAGTGTTCCCTTCTTGCTTATGACATAAAGTAGAAAATTTCCATCCTGGACTTAGATTCAGCATCAGTAAAATCCATCTTATCTGTGCAAATTTCTCTCACCATTCTACTTTTCCAAGATTTCGATTGGGATTTTGATTAATAATGTATCTATTTAATCCTATATACAAGGTGAATAAAATGTGCATGGCTTTAAACCTCTTGAGTTTGCATTGCAGAAAAAAGTAAATCAACTTACATGGACAATTAATGATATGTTACCTTCTTTTGCCATTTGATCATTTCTTGTTTATATGTTTTTCACCAAAACATTGCCAATTTTTCATAGAAATGATCACATCTAGTATTTTTATACGTTGCTCCTTGGCTGCCGGCAGGTGCTCATTCATTCAATAAGTATTGAATAGCTAATAACACGTTAGACCTTGGGGATGAAATCCTGAACAAGACAAAAATGATTTTATTTCTTCTAGTGAAGCTAACCGTATAGTAATAAATTCCAATGACTAAACATTCAATAATAAACCTGGGAACTGAGTATTAAAGTAGGAGAAGTGCAAGTTCTCTGGGAGGAAATAGACCAGGCTAAAAGACAACACACAGCCATCACGTCAATGTCTACTGATAGCAGCCCTATAGCTAGGGCAGGGAGACGTGCCCCGCACGTTTCTGAGACTATAACTTTTTATGGGAGCAGACAGTCTTGCTTTTTTTCCTGGAGTAAGTAGAAAACCCCGTTATCAAGTCGATGCCAACTCCCAACGATGGTATAGGACAGGTAGCACTGCTCTTGCGGGTTTCTAAGACTGTAACTCTTGACGGAGCAGCTGGGGTTACAGTTAGCATCCTGAGGCTGGTGGAAATGTCTCCTTCAACGAGACTGAGACCAAAAGGCTTACAGTCATCCTTGTCACTCTTCCTCCGGGACATGCCATGATCTGTTTGCCAGAAAACCTTGGGGATTCTAACTCTGCAAAAGAGCCAGATTCATCGCTTCTTTTGTCTCTGCCTTCTACCACTTCTACATCATTAATCTCTGATTTCTGCAATAGCCTCCTGCCTGCTCTCCTGCCTCTGCCTTTACAGAAGCATCCACTACATTCAATTCCAAATACACATACCTATTACTCGCTATTATTTACATAATATAAATTTCATTTCTGTCCATATCAATGGAATAAAAGCCATAATCTTTCTACTGGTCTAAGAGATTTCTTTAATTTCTCCTCCACCCCTCTGAAATATTTCTCCCATCACACTAGATCCTGTGATGGGAGGCTCTTCCTGCAGACCTGCCCAGTGCTTCCTTGGGACCCAAGAATGCGGTTCACTCTTTGAAATGGTTTTCTTCTAAGTATCCACTTGACTAGGTCCATTACTTCTTATAGTTCTTTTTCAAATGCCACTTTGTCACTGCTGTGTTTCCTGACAATTGCATAATTACATTTACTTTCTGACCCATCCCAATTCTCCCTGTCTCTCCTGCTTAGCTAATTTTGTCCATAGTACTGAACATCAACTGTCATAGTGTGCAGTTCGTCACGCTCTCGCTCTCGCTCACGCTCACGCTCTCGCTCACGCTCACGCTCTCGCTCTCGCTCTCGCTCTCACTCACGCTCTCGCTCACGCTCTCGCTCTCGCTCACGCTCTCGCTCTCGCTCACGCTCTCGCTCTCGCTCTCGCTCTCGCTCTCGCTCTCGCTCACGCTCTCGCTCTCGCTCTCGCTCTCGCTCTCGCTCTCGCTCTCGCTCTCGCTCTCGCTCTCGCTCTCGCTCTCGCTCTCGCTCACGCTCTCGCTCTCGCTCACGCTCTCGCTCTCGCTCACGCTCTCGCTCTCGCTCACGCTCTCGCTCTCGCTCACGCTCTCGCTCTCGCTCACGCTCTCGCTCTCGCTCACGCTCTCGCTCTCGCTCACGCTCTCGCTCTCGCTCACGCTCTCCCTCTCGCTCTCGCTCTCGCTCTCGCTCTCGCTCTCGCTCTCGCTCTCGCTCACGCTCTCTCTCACGCTCTCGCTCTCGCTCACGCTCTCGCTCTCGCTCACGCTCTCGCTCTCGCTCACGCTCACGCTCTCGCTCACGCTCTCGCTCTCGCTCACGCTCTCCCTCTCGCTCTCGCTCTCGCTCTCGCTCTCGCTCTCGCTCTCGCTCTCGCTCACGCTCTCTCTCACGCTCTCGCTCTCGCTCACGCTCTCGCTCTCGCTCACGCTCTCGCTCTAGCTCACGCTCACGCTCTCGCTCACGCTCTCGCTCTCGCTCACGCTCTCGCTCTCGCTCTCGCTCTCGCTCTCGCTCTCGCTCTCGCTCTCGCTCTCGCTCACGCTCTCGCTCTCGCTCTCGCTCACGCTCTCGCTCTCGCTCTCGCTCTCGCTCTCGCTCACGCTCTCGCTCTCGCTCTCGCTCACGCTCTCGCTCTCGCTCTCGCTCACGCTCTCGCTCTCGCTCACGCTCTCGCTCTCGCTCACGCTCTCGCTCTCGCTCACGCTCTCGCTCTCGCTCTCGCTCACGCTCTCGCTCTCGCTCACGCTCTCGCTCTCGCTCACGCTCTCGCTCTCGCTCACGCTCTCGCTCTCGCTCACGCTCTCGCTCTCGCTCACGCTCTCGCTGATTTAGGAGGCTCAGCACAAGGCTCTTGATTCATGTTTCACTCATGGTGGCTCTTTTTCCCCAAGAGTAATAAAACCCCATTTCTGATTCACAGCTAACGAAATGTCCACACTAAACAGTCCCACATTAGGGTTTATTTGCATGGCCCGATCACACGGGGTATCGTGTTCATTCGTTACATTGTTAGCAAATTATCCAGTCTCCTGGATAGATCACAACCACCTCACATTTGCATTCGCGGGTCTCTATGAATCAGCCTCAACTCAATGGCAATGAATTTTTTAGTTCGGTTAACCCAGTTAGTTGGCGAGAGTTACAGAGATTAAGGCTGGAAGATATCAAGTCATTCACTGCATTGCATTTGGCTGCTTTCAAAAACTAGCCCATGACAACTCCATGGGTCATAGCAGAATATTATTCAATATAGGGCTTAGGTCAAAGGGCACTGGAAATATACTATAACTATCACCGTGGGCTGAAGTACACCAATTATCATGAAATTGGTGCAGGATCAGGCAGAATTTCAGCATTTGTTCTGTTTTGCATGGGATCAGCATGTGTAAGGGCTGACCCAATGACAACTAACTGCAGCATATTGAAGCACTGCGTTAACTGAAATGCATAATCCCTAAAATTAAAGCATTATTGTTCTCACTAAAAGTAAGCACTTCCTTTATTCCCACCCCACCACACCCCGCTTTCTTAGTAGAAGGAGTGAGTGTTCCCTTCTTGCTTATGACATAAAGTAGAAAATTTCCATCCTGGACTTAGATTCAGCATCAGTAAAATCCATCTTATCTGTGCAAATTTCTCTCACCATTCTACTTTTCCAAGATTTCGATTGGGATTTTGATTAATAATGTATCTATTTAATCCTATATACAAGGTGAATAAAATGTGCATGGCTTTAAACCTCTTGAGTTTGCATTGCAGAAAAAAGTAAATCAACTTACATGGACAATTAATGATATGTTACCTTCTTTTGCCATTTGATCATTTCTTGTTTATATGTTTTTCACCAAAACATTGCCAATTTTTCATAGAAATGATCACATCTAGTATTTTTATACGTTGCTCCTTGGCTGCCGGCAGGTGCTCATTCATTCAATAAGTATTGAATAGCTAATAACACGTTAGACCTTGGGGATGAAATCCTGAACAAGACAAAAATGATTTTATTTCTTCTAGTGAAGCTAACCGTATAGTAATAAATTCCAATGACTAAACATTCAATAATAAACCTGGGAACTGAGTATTAAAGTAGGAGAAGTGCAAGTTCTCTGGGAGGAAATAGACCAGGCTAAAAGACAACACACAGCCATCACGTCAATGTCTACTGATAGCAGCCCTATAGCTAGGGCAGGGAGACGTGCCCCGCACGTTTCTGAGACTATAACTTTTTATGGGAGCAGACAGTCTTGCTTTTTTTCCTGGAGTAAGTAGAAAACCCCGTTATCAAGTCGATGCCAACTCCCAACGATGGTATAGGACAGGTAGCACTGCTCTTGCGGGTTTCTAAGACTGTAACTCTTGACGGAGCAGCTGGGGTTACAGTTAGCATCCTGAGGCTGGTGGAAATGTCTCCTTCAACGAGACTGAGACCAAAAGGCTTACAGTCATCCTTGTCACTCTTCCTCCGGGACATGCCATGATCTGTTTGCCAGAAAACCTTGGGGATTCTAACTCTGCAAAAGAGCCAGATTCATCGCTTCTTTTGTCTCTGCCTTCTACCACTTCTACATCATTAATCTCTGATTTCTGCAATAGCCTCCTGCCTGCTCTCCTGCCTCTGCCTTTACAGAAGCATCCACTACATTCAATTCCAAATACACATACCTATTACTCGCTATTATTTACATAATATAAATTTCATTTCTGTCCATATCAATGGAATAAAAGCCATAATCTTTCTACTGGTCTAAGAGATTTCTTTAATTTCTCCTCCACCCCTCTGAAATATTTCTCCCATCACACTAGATCCTGTGATGGGAGGCTCTTCCTGCAGACCTGCCCAGTGCTTCCTTGGGACCCAAGAATGCGGTTCACTCTTTGAAATGGTTTTCTTCTAAGTATCCACTTGACTAGGTCCATTACTTCTTATAGTTCTTTTTCAAATGCCACTTTGTCACTGCTGTGTTTCCTGACAATTGCATAATTACATTTACTTTCTGACCCATCCCAATTCTCCCTGTCTCTCCTGCTTAGCTAATTTTGTCCATAGTACTGAACATCAACTGTCATAGTGTGCAGTTCGTCACGCTCTCGCTCTCGCTCACGCTCTCGCTCTCGCTCACGCTCACGCTCTCGCTCACGCTCACGCTCTCGCTCTCGCTCTCGCTCTCGCTCACGCTCTCGCTCTCGCTCTCGCTCTCGCTCACGCTCTCGCTCTCGCTCACGCTCTCGCTCTCGCTCACGCTCTCGCTCTCGCTCACGCTCTCGCTCTCGCTCTCGCTCTCGCTCTCGCTCTCGCTCACGCTCTCGCTCTCGCTCTCGCTCTCGCTCTCGCTCTCGCTCACGCTCTCGCTCTCGCTCTCGCTCTCGCTCACGCTCTCGCTCTCGCTCTCGCTCTCGCTCTCGCTCTCGCTCTCGCTCTCGCTCACGCTCTCGCTCTCGCTCACGCTCTCGCTCACGCTCTCGCTCTCGCTCTCGCTCTCGCTCACGCTCTCGCTCTCGCTCACGCTCTCGCTCTCGCTCACGCTCTCGCTCTCGCTCACGCTCTCGCTCTCGCTCACGCTCTCGCTCTCGCTCACGCTCTCGCTCTCGCTCACGCTCTCGCTCTCGCTCACGCTCTCGCTCTCGCTCACGCTCTCGCTCTCGCTCTCGCTCTCGCTCTCGCTCACGCTCTCGCTCACGCTCTCGCTCTCGCTCACGCTCTCGCTCTCGCTCACGCTCTCGCTCTCGCTCTCGCTCTCGCTCTCGCTCTCGCTCACGCTCTCGCTCACGCTCTCGCTCTCGCTCACGCTCTCGCTCTCGCTCACGCTCACGCTCTCGCTCACGCTCTCGCTCTCGCTCTCGCTCTCGCTCTCGCTCTCGCTCACGCTCTCGCTCTCGCTCTCGCTCACGCTCTCGCTCTCGCTCTCGCTCTCGCTCACGCTCTCGCTCTCGCTCTCGCTCACCCTCTCGCTCTCGCTCACGCTCTCGCTCACGCTCTCGCTCTCGCTCACGCTCTCGCTCTCGCTCTCGCTCTCGCTCACGCTCTCGCTCTCGCTCTCGCTCTCGCTCTCGCTCTCGCTCACGCTCTCGCTCTCGCTCACGCTCTCGCTCACGCTCTCGCTCTCGCTCACGCTCTCGCTCTCGCTCACGCTCTCGCTCTCGCTCTCGCTCTCGCTCACGCTCTCGCTCTCGCTCACGCTCTCGCTCTCGTTCACGCTCTCGCTCTCGCTCACGCTCTCGCTCTCGCTCACGCTCTCGCTCTCGCTCACGCTCTCGCTCTCGCTCACTGCTCTCGCTCTCGCTCACGCTCTCGCTCTCGCTCACGCTCTCGCTCTCGCTCACGCTCTCGCTCTCGCTCACGCTCTCGCTCTCGCTCACGCTCTCGCTCTCGCTCACGCTCTCGCTCTCGCTCACGCTCTCGCTCTCGCTCACGCTCTCGCTGATTTAGGAGGCTCAGCACAAGGCTCTTGATTCATGTTTCACTCATGGTGGCTCTTTTTCCCCAAGAGTAATAAAACCCCATTTCTGATTCACAGCTAACGAAATGTCCACACTAAACAGTCCCACATTAGGGTTTATTTGCATGGCCCGATCACACGGGGTATCGTGTTCATTCGTTACATTGTTAGCAAATTATCCAGTCTCCTGGATAGATCACAACCACCTCACATTTGCATTCGCGGGTCTCTATGAATCAGCCTCAACTCAATGGCAATGAATTTTTTAGTTCGGTTAACCCAGTTAGTTGGCGAGAGTTACAGAGATTAAGGCTGGAAGATATCAAGTCATTCACTGCATTGCATTTGGCTGCTTTCAAAAACTAGCCCATGACAACTCCATGGGTCATAGCAGAATATTATTCAATATAGGGCTTAGGTCAAAGGGCACTGGAAATATACTATAACTATCACCGTGGGCTGAAGTACACCAATTATCATGAAATTGGTGCAGGATCAGGCAGAATTTCAGCATTTGTTCTGTTTTGCATGGGATCAGCATGTGTAAGGGCTGACCCAATGACAACTAACTGCAGCATATTGAAGCACTGCGTTAACTGAAATGCATAATCCCTAAAATTAAAGCATTATTGTTCTCACTAAAAGTAAGCACTTCCTTTATTCCCACCCCACCACACCCCGCTTTCTTAGTAGAAGGAGTGAGTGTTCCCTTCTTGCTTATGACATAAAGTAGAAAATTTCCATCCTGGACTTAGATTCAGCATCAGTAAAATCCATCTTATCTGTGCAAATTTCTCTCACCATTCTACTTTTCCAAGATTTCGATTGGGATTTTGATTAATAATGTATCTATTTAATCCTATATACAAGGTGAATAAAATGTGCATGGCTTTAAACCTCTTGAGTTTGCATTGCAGAAAAAAGTAAATCAACTTACATGGACAATTAATGATATGTTACCTTCTTTTGCCATTTGATCATTTCTTGTTTATATGTTTTTCACCAAAACATTGCCAATTTTTCATAGAAATGATCACATCTAGTATTTTTATACGTTGCTCCTTGGCTGCCGGCAGGTGCTCATTCATTCAATAAGTATTGAATAGCTAATAACACGTTAGACCTTGGGGATGAAATCCTGAACAAGACAAAAATGATTTTATTTCTTCTAGTGAAGCTAACCGTATAGTAATAAATTCCAATGACTAAACATTCAATAATAAACCTGGGAACTGAGTATTAAAGTAGGAGAAGTGCAAGTTCTCTGGGAGGAAATAGACCAGGCTAAAAGACAACACACAGCCATTACGTCAATGTCTACTGATAGCAGCCCTATAGCTAGGGCAGGGAGACGTGCCCCGCACGTTTCTGAGACTATAACTTTTTATGGGAGCAGACAGTCTTGCTTTTTTTCCTGGAGTAAGTAGAAAACCCCGTTATCAAGTCGATGCCAACTCCCAACGATGGTATAGGACAGGTAGCACTGCTCTTGCGGGTTTCTAAGACTGTAACTCTTGACGGAGCAGCTGGGGTTACAGTTAGCATCCTGAGGCTGGTGGAAATGTCTCCTTCAACGAGACTGAGACCAAAAGGCTTACAGTCATCCTTGTCACTCTTCCTCCGGGACATGCCATGATCTGTTTGCCAGAAAACCTTGGGGATTCTAACTCTGCAAAAGAGCCAGATTCATCGCTTCTTTTGTCTCTGCCTTCTACCACTTCTACATCATTAATCTCTGATTTCTGCAATAGCCTCCTGCCTGCTCTCCTGCCTCTGCCTTTACAGAAGCATCCACTACATTCAATTCCAAATACACATACCTATTACTCGCTATTATTTACATAATATAAATTTCATTTCTGTCCATATCAATGGAATAAAAGCCATAATCTTTCTACTGGTCTAAGAGATTTCTTTAATTTCTCCTCCACCCCTCTGAAATATTTCTCCCATCACACTAGATCCTGTGATGGGAGGCTCTTCCTGCAGACCTGCCCAGTGCTTCCTTGGGACCCAAGAATGCGGTTCACTCTTTGAAATGGTTTTCTTCTAAGTATCCACTTGACTAGGTCCATTACTTCTTATAGTTCTTTTTCAAATGCCACTTTGTCACTGCTGTGTTTCCTGACAATTGCATAATTACATTTACTTTCTGACCCACCCCAATTCTCCCTGTCTCTCCTGCTTAGCTAATTTTGTCCATAGTACTGAACATCAACTGTCATAGTGTGCAGTTCGTCACGCTCTCGCTCACGCTCTCGCTCTCGCTCACGCTCACGCTCTCGCTCACGCTCACGCTCTCGCTCTCGCTCTCGCTCTCGCTCACGCTCTCGCTCTCGCTCTCGCTCTCGCTCACGCTCTCGCTCTCGCTCACGCTCTCGCTCTCGCTCACGCTCTCGCTCACGCTCTCGCTCTCGCTCACGCTCTCGCTCTCACTCTCGCTCTCGCTCTCGCTCACGCTCTCGCTCTCGCTCTCGCTCTCGCTCTCGCTCACGCTCTCGCTCTCGCTCTCGCTCTCGCTCTCGCTCTCGCTCTCGCTCTCGCTCTCGCTCTCGCTCACGCTCTCGCTCTCGCTCACGCTCTCGCTCTCGCTCTCGCTCTCGCTCTCGCTCACGCTCTCGCTCTCGCTCACGCTCTCGCTCTCGCTCACGCTCTCGCTGATTTAGGAGGCTCAGCACAAGGCTCTTGATTCATGTTTCACTCATGGTGGCTCTTTTTCCCCAAGAGTAATAAAACCCCATTTCTGATTCACAGCTAACGAAATGTCCACACTAAACAGTCCCACATTAGGGTTTATTTGCATGGCCCGATCACACGGGGTATCGTGTTCATTCGTTACATTGTTAGCAAATTATCCAGTCTCCTGGATAGATCACAACCACCTCACATTTGCATTCGCGGGTCTCTATGAATCAGCCTCAACTCAATGGCAATGAATTTTTTAGTTCGGTTAACCCAGTTAGTTGGCGAGAGTTACAGAGATTAAGGCTGGAAGATATCAAGTCATTCACTGCATTGCATTTGGCTGCTTTCAAAAACTAGCCCATGACAACTCCATGGGTCATAGCAGAATATTATTCAATATAGGGCTTAGGTCAAAGGGCACTGGAAATATACTATAACTATCACCGTGGGCTGAAGTACACCAATTATCATGAAATTGGTGCAGGATCAGGCAGAATTTCAGCATTTGTTCTGTTTTGCATGGGATCAGCATGTGTAAGGGCTGACCCAATGACAACTAACTGCAGCATATTGAAGCACTGCGTTAACTGAAATGCATAATCCCTAAAATTAAAGCATTATTGTTCTCACTAAAAGTAAGCACTTCCTTTATTCCCACCCCACCACACCCCGCTTTCTTAGTAGAAGGAGTGAGTGTTCCCTTCTTGCTTATGACATAAAGTAGAAAATTTCCATCCTGGACTTAGATTCAGCATCAGTAAAATCCATCTTATCTGTGCAAATTTCTCTCACCATTCTACTTTTCCAAGATTTCGATTGGGATTTTGATTAATAATGTATCTATTTAATCCTATATACAAGGTGAATAAAATGTGCATGGCTTTAAACCTCTTGAGTTTGCATTGCAGAAAAAAGTAAATCAACTTACATGGACAATTAATGATATGTTACCTTCTTTTGCCATTTGATCATTTCTTGTTTATATGTTTTTCACCAAAACATTGCCAATTTTTCATAGAAATGATCACATCTAGTATTTTTATACGTTGCTCCTTGGCTGCCGGCAGGTGCTCATTCATTCAATAAGTATTGAATAGCTAATAACACGTTAGACCTTGGGGATGAAATCCTGAACAAGACAAAAATGATTTTATTTCTTCTAGTGAAGCTAACCGTATAGTAATAAATTCCAATGACTAAACATTCAATAATAAACCTGGGAACTGAGTATTAAAGTAGGAGAAGTGCAAGTTCTCTGGGAGGAAATAGACCAGGCTAAAAGACAACACACAGCCATTACGTCAATGTCTACTGATAGCAGCCCTATAGCTAGGGCAGGGAGACGTGCCCCGCACGTTTCTGAGACTATAACTTTTTATGGGAGCAGACAGTCTTGCTTTTTTTCCTGGAGTAAGTAGAAAACCCCGTTATCAAGTCGATGCCAACTCCCAACGATGGTATAGGACAGGTAGCACTGCTCTTGCGGGTTTCTAAGACTGTAACTCTTGACGGAGCAGCTGGGGTTACAGTTAGCATCCTGAGGCTGGTGGAAATGTCTCCTTCAACGAGACTGAGACCAAAAGGCTTACAGTCATCCTTGTCACTCTTCCTCCGGGACATGCCATGATCTGTTTGCCAGAAAACCTTGGGGATTCTAACTCTGCAAAAGAGCCAGATTCATCGCTTCTTTTGTCTCTGCCTTCTACCACTTCTACATCATTAATCTCTGATTTCTGCAATAGCCTCCTGCCTGCTCTCCTGCCTCTGCCTTTACAGAAGCATCCACTACATTCAATTCCAAATACACATACCTATTACTCGCTATTATTTACATAATATAAATTTCATTTCTGTCCATATCAATGGAATAAAAGCCATAATCTTTCTACTGGTCTAAGAGATTTCTTTAATTTCTCCTCCACCCCTCTGAAATATTTCTCCCATCACACTAGATCCTGTGATGGGAGGCTCTTCCTGCAGACCTGCCCAGTGCTTCCTTGGGACCCAAGAATGCGGTTCACTCTTTGAAATGGTTTTCTTCTAAGTATCCACTTGACTAGGTCCATTACTTCTTATAGTTCTTTTTCAAATGCCACTTTGTCACTGCTGTGTTTCCTGACAATTGCATAATTACATTTACTTTCTGACCCATCCCAATTCTCCCTGTCTCTCCTGCTTAGCTAATTTTGTCCATAGTACTGAACATCAACTGTCATAGTGTGCAGTTCGTCACGCTCTCGCTCACGCTCTCGCTCTCGCTCACGCTCACGCTCTCGCTCACGCTCACGCTCTCGCTCTCGCTCTCGCTCTCGCTCACGCTCTCGCTCTCGCTCTCGCTCTCGCTCACGCTCTCGCTCTCGCTCACGCTCTCGCTCTCGCTCACGCTCACGCTCTCGCTCTCGCTCACGCTCTCGCTCTCGCTCTCGCTCTCGCTCTCGCTCACGCTCTCGCTCTCGCTCTCGCTCTCGCTCACGCTCTCGCTCTCGCTCTCGCTCTCGCTCTCGCTCTCGCTCTCGCTCACGCTCTCGCTCTCGCTCTCGCTCTCGCTCTCGCTCTCGCTCTCGCTCTCGCTCTCGCTCTCGCTCTCGCTCTCGCTCTCGCTCTCGCTCTCGCTCTCGCTCTCGCTCACGCTCTCGCTCTCGCTCACGCTCTCGCTCTCGCTCTCGCTCTCGCTCTCGCTCTCGCTCTCGCTCACGCTCTCGCTCTCGCTCACGCTCTCGCTCTCGCTCACGCTCTCGCTCTCGCTCACGCTCTCGCTCTCGCTCTCGCTCACGCTCTCGCTCTCGCTCACGCTCTCGCTCTCGCTCACGCTCTCGCTCACGCTCTCGCTCTCGCTCACGCTCACGCTCTCGCTCTCGCTCACGCTCTCGCTCTCGCTCTCGCTCTCGCTCTCGCTCTCGCTCACGCTCTCGCTCTCGCTCTCGCTCTCGCTCACGCTCTCGCTCTCGCTCTCGCTCACGCTCTCGCTCTCGTTCACGCTCTCGCTCTCGCTCTCGCTCACGCTCTCGCTCTCGCTCTCGCTCTCGCTCTCGCTCTCGCTCACGCTCTCGCTCTCGCTCTCGCTCTCGCTCTCGCTCACGCTCTCGCTCTCGCTCTCGCTCTCGCTCTCGCTCACGCTCTCGCTCTCGCTCACGCTCTCGCTCTCGCTCACGCTCTCGCTCTCGCTCACGCTCTCGCTCTCGATCACGCTCTCGCTCTCGCTCTCGCTCACGCTCTCGCTCTCGCTCACGCTCTCGCTCTCGCTCTCGCTCTCGCTCACGCTCTCGCTCTCGCTCACGCTCTCGCTCTCGCTCACGCTCTCGCTCTCGCTCACGCTCTCGCTCTCGCTCACGCTCTCGCTCACGCTCTCGCTCTCGCTCTCGCTCTCGCTCTCGCTCTCGCTCTCGCTCTCGCTCACGCTCTCGCTCTCGCTCACGCTCTCGCTCACGCTCTCGCTCTCGCTCACGCTCTCGCTCTCGCTCACGCTCTCGCTCTCGCTCACGCTCTCGCTCTCGCTCACGCTCTCGCTCTCGCTCACGCTCTCGCTCTCGCTCACGCTCTCGCTCTCGCTCACGCTCTCGCTCTCGCTCACGCTCTCGCTCTCGCTCACGCTCTCGCTCTCGCTCACGCTCTCGCTCTCGCTCACGCTCTCGCTCTCGCTCACGCTCTCGCTCTCGCTCACGCTCTCGCTCTCGCTCACGCTCTCGCTCTCGCTCACGCTCTCGCTCTCGCTCACGCTCTCGCTCTGACTGCATTGCATTTGGCTGCTTTCAAAAACTAGCCCATGACAACTCCATGGGTCATAGCAGAATATTATTCAATATAGGGCTTAGGTCAAAGGGCACTGGAAATATACTATAACTATCACCGTGGGCTGAAGTACACCAATTATCATGAAATTGGTGCAGGATCAGGCAGAATTTCAGCATTTGTTCTGTTTTGCATGGGATCAGCATGTGTAAGGGCTGACCCAATGACAACTAACTGCAGCATATTGAAGCACTGCGTTAACTGAAATGCATAATCCCTAAAATTAAAGCATTATTGTTCTCACTAAAAGTAAGCACTTCCTTTATTCCCACCCCACCACACCCCGCTTTCTTAGTAGAAGGAGTGAGTGTTCCCTTCTTGCTTATGACATAAAGTAGAAAATTTCCATCCTGGACTTAGATTCAGCATCAGTAAAATCCATCTTATCTGTGCAAATTTCTCTCACCATTCTACTTTTCCAAGATTTCGATTGGGATTTTGATTAATAATGTATCTATTTAATCCTATATACAAGGTGAATAAAATGTGCATGGCTTTAAACCTCTTGAGTTTGCATTGCAGAAAAAAGTAAATCAACTTACATGGACAATTAATGATATGTTACCTTCTTTTGCCATTTGATCATTTCTTGTTTATATGTTTTTCACCAAAACATTGCCAATTTTTCATAGAAATGATCACATCTAGTATTTTTATACGTTGCTCCTTGGCTGCCGGCAGGTGCTCATTCATTCAATAAGTATTGAATAGCTAATAACACGTTAGACCTTGGGGATGAAATCCTGAACAAGACAAAAATGATTTTATTTCTTCTAGTGAAGCTAACCGTATAGTAATAAATTCCAATGACTAAACATTCAATAATAAACCTGGGAACTGAGTATTAAAGTAGGAGAAGTGCAAGTTCTCTGGGAGGAAATAGACCAGGCTAAAAGACAACACACAGCCATTACGTCAATGTCTACTGATAGCAGCCCTATAGCTAGGGCAGGGAGACGTGCCCCGCACGTTTCTGAGACTATAACTTTTTATGGGAGCAGACAGTCTTGCTTTTTTTCCTGGAGTAAGTAGAAAACCCCGTTATCAAGTCGATGCCAACTCCCAACGATGGTATAGGACAGGTAGCACTGCTCTTGCGGGTTTCTAAGACTGTAACTCTTGACGGAGCAGCTGGGGTTACAGTTAGCATCCTGAGGCTGGTGGAAATGTCTCCTTCAACGAGACTGAGACCAAAAGGCTTACAGTCATCCTTGTCACTCTTCCTCCGGGACATGCCATGATCTGTTTGCCAGAAAACCTTGGGGATTCTAACTCTGCAAAAGAGCCAGATTCATCGCTTCTTTTGTCTCTGCCTTCTACCACTTCTACATCATTAATCTCTGATTTCTGCAATAGCCTCCTGCCTGCTCTCCTGCCTCTGCCTTTACAGAAGCATCCACTACATTCAATTCCAAATACACATACCTATTACTCGCTATTATTTACATAATATAAATTTCATTTCTGTCCATATCAATGGAATAAAAGCCATAATCTTTCTACTGGTCTAAGAGATTTCTTTAATTTCTCCTCCACCCCTCTGAAATATTTCTCCCATCACACTAGATCCTGTGATGGGAGGCTCTTCCTGCAGACCTGCCCAGTGCTTCCTTGGGACCCAAGAATGCGGTTCACTCTTTGAAATGGTTTTCTTCTAAGTATCCACTTGACTAGGTCCATTACTTCTTATAGTTCTTTTTCAAATGCCACTTTGTCACTGCTGTGTTTCCTGACAATTGCATAATTACATTTACTTTCTGACCCATCCCAATTCTCCCTGTCTCTCCTGCTTAGCTAATTTTGTCCATAGTACTGAACATCAACTGTCATAGTGTGCAGTTCGTCACGCTCTCGCTCTCGCTCTCGCTCACGCTCTCGCTCTCGCTCACGCTCTCGCTCTCGCTCACGCTCTCGCTCTCGCTCACGCTCTCGCTCTCGCTCACGCTCTCGCTCTCGCTCACGCTCTCGCTCTCGCTCACGCTCTCGCTCTCGCTCACGCTCTCGCTCTCGCTCACGCTCTCGCTCTCGCTCACGCTCTCGCTCTCGCTCACGCTCTCGCTCTCGCTCACGCTCTCGCTCTCGCTCTCGCTCTCGCTCTCGCTCTCGCTCTCGCTCACGCTCTCGCTCTCGCTCACGCTCTCGCTCTCGCTCACGCTCTCGCTCTCGCTCTCGCTCTCGCTCTCGCTCTCGCTCTCGCTCTCGCTCTCGCTCTCGCTCTCGCTCTCGCTCTCGCTCACGCTCTCGCTCTCGCTCTCGCTCTCGCTCACGCTCTCGCTCTCGCTCACGCTCTCGCTCTCGCTCTCGCTCTCGCTCACGCTCTCGCTCTCGCTCACGCTCTCGCTCTCGCTCTCGCTCTCGCTCACGCTCTCGCTCTCGCTCACGCTCTCGCTCTCGCTCACGCTCTCGCTCTCGCTCACGCTCTCGCTCTCGCTCACGCTCTCGCTCTCGCTCACGCTCTCGCTCTCGCTCACGCTCTCGCTCTCGCTCACGCTCTCGCTCTCGATCACGCTCTCGCTCTCGCTCACGCTCTCGCTCTCGCTCACGCTCTCGCTCTCGCTCACGCTCTCGCTCTCGCTCACGCTCTCGCTCTCGCTCACGCTCTCGCTCTCGCTCACGCTCTCGCTCTCGCTCTCGCTCTCGCTCACGCTCTCGCTCTCGCTCACGCTCTCGCTCTCGCTCACGCTCTCGCTCTCGCTCACGCTCTCGCTCTCGCTCACGCTCTCGCTCTCGCTCACGCTCTCGCTCTCGCTCACGCTCTCGCTCTCGCTCACGCTCTCGCTCTCGCTCACGCTCTCGCTCTCGCTCACGCTCTCGCTCTCGCTCACGCTCTCGCTCTCGCTCACGCTCTCGCTCTCGCTCACGCTCTCGCTCTCGCTCACGCTCTCGCTCTCGCTCACGCTCTCGCTCTCGCTCACGCTCTCGCTCTCGCTCACGCTCTCGCTCTCGCTCACGCTCTCGCTCTCGCTCACGCTCTCGCTCTCGCTCACGCTCTCGCTCTCGCTCACGCTCTCGCTCTCGCTCACGCTCTCGCTCTCGCTCACGCTCTCGCTCTCGCTCACGCTCTCGCTCTCGCTCACGCTCTCGCTGATTTAGGAGGCTCAGCACAAGGCTCTTGATTCATGTTTCTCTCATGGTGGCTCTTTTTCCCCAAGAGTAATAAAACCCCATTTCTGATTCACAGCTAACGAAATGTCCACACTAAACAGTCCCACATTAGGGTTTATTTGCATGGCCCGATCACACGGGGTATCGTGTTCATTCGTTACATTGTTAGCAAATTATCCAGTCTCCTGGATAGATCACAACCACCTCACATTTGCATTCGCGGGTCTCTATGAATCAGCCTCAACTCAATGGCAATGAATTTTTTAGTTCGGTTAACCCAGTTAGTTGGCGAGAGTTACAGAGATTAAGGCTGGAAGATATCAAGTCATTCACTGCATTGCATTTGGCTGCTTTCAAAAACTAGCCCATGACAACTCCATGGGTCATAGCAGAATATTATTCAATATAGGGCTTAGGTCAAAGGGCACTGGAAATATACTATAACTATCACCGTGGGCTGAAGTACACCAATTATCATGAAATTGGTGCAGGATCAGGCAGAATTTCAGCATTTGTTCTGTTTTGCATGGGATCAGCATGTGTAAGGGCTGACCCAATGACAACTAACTGCAGCATATTGAAGCACTGCGTTAACTGAAATGCATAATCCCTAAAATTAAAGCATTATTGTTCTCACTAAAAGTAAGCACTTCCTTTATTCCCACCCCACCACACCCCGCTTTCTTAGTAGAAGGAGTGAGTGTTCCCTTCTTGCTTATGACATAAAGTAGAAAATTTCCATCCTGGACTTAGATTCAGCATCAGTAAAATCCATCTTATCTGTGCAAATTTCTCTCACCATTCTACTTTTCCAAGATTTCGATTGGGATTTTGATTAATAATGTATCTATTTAATCCTATATACAAGGTGAATAAAATGTGCATGGCTTTAAACCTCTTGAGTTTGCATTGCAGAAAAAAGTAAATCAACTTACATGGACAATTAATGATATGTTACCTTCTTTTGCCATTTGATCATTTCTTGTTTATATGTTTTTCACCAAAACATTGCCAATTTTTCATAGAAATGATCACATCTAGTATTTTTATACGTTGCTCCTTGGCTGCCGGCAGGTGCTCATTCATTCAATAAGTATTGAATAGCTAATAACACGTTAGACCTTGGGGATGAAATCCTGAACAAGACAAAAATGATTTTATTTCTTCTAGTGAAGCTAACCGTATAGTAATAAATTCCAATGACTAAACATTCAATAATAAACCTGGGAACTGAGTATTAAAGTAGGAGAAGTGCAAGTTCTCTGGGAGGAAATAGACCAGGCTAAAAGACAACACACAGCCATCACGTCAATGTCTACTGATAGCAGCCCTATAGCTAGGGCAGGGAGACGTGCCCCGCACGTTTCTGAGACTATAACTTTTTATGGGAGCAGACAGTCTTGCTTTTTTTCCTGGAGTAAGTAGAAAACCCCGTTATCAAGTCGATGCCAACTCCCAACGATGGTATAGGACAGGTAGCACTGCTCTTGCGGGTTTCTAAGACTGTAACTCTTGACGGAGCAGCTGGGGTTACAGTTAGCATCCTGAGGCTGGTGGAAATGTCTCCTTCAACGAGACTGAGACCAAAAGGCTTACAGTCATCCTTGTCACTCTTCCTCCGGGACATGCCATGATCTGTTTGCCAGAAAACCTTGGGGATTCTAACTCTGCAAAAGAGCCAGATTCATCGCTTCTTTTGTCTCTGCCTTCTACCACTTCTACATCATTAATCTCTGATTTCTGCAATAGCCTCCTGCCTGCTCTCCTGCCTCTGCCTTTACAGAAGCATCCACTACATTCAATTCCAAATACACATACCTATTACTCGCTATTATTTACATAATATAAATTTCATTTCTGTCCATATCAATGGAATAAAAGCCATAATCTTTCTACTGGTCTAAGAGATTTCTTTAATTTCTCCTCCACCCCTCTGAAATATTTCTCCCATCACACTAGATCCTGTGATGGGAGGCTCTTCCTGCAGACCTGCCCAGTGCTTCCTTGGGACCCAAGAATGCGGTTCACTCTTTGAAATGGTTTTCTTCTAAGTATCCACTTGACTAGGTCCATTACTTCTTATAGTTCTTTTTCAAATGCCACTTTGTCACTGCTGTGTTTCCTGACAATTGCATAATTACATTTACTTTCTGACCCATCCCAATTCTCCCTGTCTCTCCTGCTTAGCTAATTTTGTCCATAGTACTGAACATCAACTGTCATAGTGTGCAGTTCGTCACGCTCTCGCTCTCGCTCACGCTCTCGCTCTCGCTCACGCTCACGCTCTCGCTCACGCTCACGCTCTCGCTCTCGCTCTCGCTCTCGCTCACGCTCTCGCTCTCGCTCTCGCTCTCGCTCACGCTCTCGCTCTCGCTCACGCTCTCGCTCTCGCTCACGCTCTCGCTCTCGCTCACGCTCTCGCTCTCGCTCTCGCTCTCGCTCTCGCTCACGCTCTCGCTCTCGCTCTCGCTCTCGCTCTCGCTCACGCTCTCGCTCTCGCTCTCGCTCTCGCTCTCGCTCTCGCTCTCGCTCTCGCTCACGCTCTCGCTCTCGCTCACGCTCTCGCTCTCGCTCTCGCTCTCGCTCTCGCTCTCGCTCACGCTCTCGCTCTCGCTCACGCTCTCGCTCTCGCTCACGCTCTCGCTCTCGCTCACGCTCTCGCTCTCGCTCACGCTCTCGCTCTCGCTCACGCTCTCGCTCTCGCTCACGCTCTCGCTCTCGCTCACGCTCTCGCTCTCGCTCACGCTCTCGCTCTCGCTCACGCTCTCGCTCTCGCTCACGCTCTCGCTCTCGCTCACGCTCTCGCTCTCGCTCACGCTCTCGCTCACGCTCACGCTGTCGCTCACGCTCTCGCTCTCGCTCTCGCTCTCGCTCACGCTCTCGCTCTCGCTCACGCTCTCGCTCTCGCTCACGCTCTCGCTCTCGCTCACGCTCTCGCTCTCGCTCACGCTCTCGCTCTCGCTCACGCTCTCGCTCTCGCTCACGCTCTCGCTCTCGCTCACGCTCTCGCTCTCGCTCACGCTCTCGCTCTCGCTCACGCTCTCGCTCTCGCTCACGCTCTCGCTCTCGCTCACGCTCTCGCTCTCGCTCACGCTCTCGCTCTCGCTCACGCTCTCGCTCTCGCTCACGCTCTCGCTCTCGCTCACGCTCTCGCTCTCGCTCACGCTCTCGCTCTCGCTCACGCTCTCGCTCTCGCTCACGCTCTCGCTCTCGCTCACGCTCTCGCTCTCGCTCACGCTCTCGCTCTCGCTCACGCTCTCGCTGATTTAGGAGGCTCAGCACAAGGCTCTTGATTCATGTTTCACTCATGGTGGCTCTTTTTCCCCAAGAGTAATAAAACCCCATTTCTGATTCACAGCTAACGAAATGTCCACACTAAACAGTCCCACATTAGGGTTTATTTGCATGGCCCGATCACACGGGGTATCGTGTTCATTCGTTACATTGTTAGCAAATTATCCAGTCTCCTGGATAGATCACAACCACCTCACATTTGCATTCGCGGGTCTCTATGAATCAGCCTCAACTCAATGGCAATGAATTTTTTAGTTCGGTTAACCCAGTTAGTTGGCGAGAGTTACAGAGATTAAGGCTGGAAGATATCAAGTCATTCACTGCATTGCATTTGGCTGCTTTCAAAAACTAGCCCATGACAACTCCATGGGTCATAGCAGAATATTATTCAATATAGGGCTTAGGTCAAAGGGCACTGGAAATATACTATAACTATCACCGTGGGCTGAAGTACACCAATTATCATGAAATTGGTGCAGGATCAGGCAGAATTTCAGCATTTGTTCTGTTTTGCATGGGATCAGCATGTGTAAGGGCTGACCCAATGACAACTAACTGCAGCATATTGAAGCACTGCGTTAACTGAAATGCATAATCCCTAAAATTAAAGCATTATTGTTCTCACGAAAAGTAAGCACTTCCTTTATTCCCACCCCACCACACCCCGCTTTCTTAGTAGAAGGAGTGAGTGTTCCCTTCTTGCTTATGACATAAAGTAGAAAATTTCCATCCTGGACTTAGATTCAGCATCAGTAAAATCCATCTTATCTGTGCAAATTTCTCTCACCATTCTACTTTTCCAAGATTTCGATTGGGATTTTGATTAATAATGTATCTATTTAATCCTATATACAAGGTGAATAAAATGTGCATGGCTTTAAACCTCTTGAGTTTGCATTGCAGAAAAAAGTAAATCAACTTACATGGACAATTAATGATATGTTACCTTCTTTTGCCATTTGATCATTTCTTGTTTATATGTTTTTCACCAAAACATTGCCAATTTTTCATAGAAATGATCACATCTAGTATTTTTATACGTTGCTCCTTGGCTGCCGGCAGGTGCTCATTCATTCAATAAGTATTGAATAGCTAATAACACGTTAGACCTTGGGGATGAAATCCTGAACAAGACAAAAATGATTTTATTTCTTCTAGTGAAGCTAACCGTATAGTAATAAATTCCAATGACTAAACATTCAATAATAAACCTGGGAACTGAGTATTAAAGTAGGAGAAGTGCAAGTTCTCTGGGAGGAAATAGACCAGGCTAAAAGACAACACACAGCCATCACGTCAATGTCTACTGATAGCAGCCCTATAGCTAGGGCAGGGAGACGTGCCCCGCACGTTTCTGAGACTATAACTTTTTATGGGAGCAGACAGTCTTGCTTTTTTTCCTGGAGTAAGTAGAAAACCCCGTTATCAAGTCGATGCCAACTCCCAACGATGGTATAGGACAGGTAGCACTGCTCTTGCGGGTTTCTAAGACTGTAACTCTTGACGGAGCAGCTGGGGTTACAGTTAGCATCCTGAGGCTGGTGGAAATGTCTCCTTCAACGAGACTGAGACCAAAAGGCTTACAGTCATCCTTGTCACTCTTCCTCCGGGACATGCCATGATCTGTTTGCCAGAAAACCTTGGGGATTCTAACTCTGCAAAAGAGCCAGATTCATCGCTTCTTTTGTCTCTGCCTTCTACCACTTCTACATCATTAATCTCTGATTTCTGCAATAGCCTCCTGCCTGCTCTCCTGCCTCTGCCTTTACAGAAGCATCCACTACATTCAATTCCAAATACACATACCTATTACTCGCTATTATTTACATAATATAAATTTCATTTCTGTCCATATCAATGGAATAAAAGCCATAATCTTTCTACTGGTCTAAGAGATTTCTTTAATTTCTCCTCCACCCCTCTGAAATATTTCTCCCATCACACTAGATCCTGTGATGGGAGGCTCTTCCTGCAGACCTGCCCAGTGCTTCCTTGGGACCCAAGAATGCGGTTCACTCTTTGAAATGGTTTTCTTCTAAGTATCCACTTGACTAGGTCCATTACTTCTTATAGTTCTTTTTCAAATGCCACTTTGTCACTGCTGTGTTTCCTGACAATTGCATAATTACATTTACTTTCTGACCCATCCCAATTCTCCCTGTCTCTCCTGCTTAGCTAATTTTGTCCATAGTACTGAACATCAACTGTCATAGTGTGCAGTTCGTCACGCTCTCGCTCTCGCTCACGCTCTCGCTCTCGCTCACGCTCACGCTCTCGCTCACGCTCACGCTCTCGCTCTCGCTCTCGCTCTCGCTCACGCTCTCGCTCTCGCTCTCGCTCTCGCTCACGCTCTCGCTCTCGCTCACGCTCTCGCTCTCGCTCACGCTCTCGCTCTCGCTCACGCTCTCGCTCTCGCTCACGCTCTCGCTCTCGCTCTCGCTCTCGCTCACGCTCTCGCTCTCGCTCTCGCTCTCGCTCTCGCTCACGCTCTCGCTCTCGCTCTCGCTCTCGCTCTCGCTCTCGCTCTCGCTCACGCTCTCGCTCTCGCTCACGCTCTCGCTCACGCTCTCGCTCTCGCTCTCGCTCTCGCTCTCGCTCTCGCTCACGCTCTCGCTCTCGCTCACGCTCTCGCTCTCGCTCACGCTCTCGCTCACGCTCACGCTGTCGCTCACGCTCTCGCTCTCGCTCTCGCTCTCGCTCACGCTCTCGCTCACGCTCTCGCTCTCGCTCACGCTCTCGCTCTCGCTCACGCTCTCGCTCTCGCTCACGCTCTCGCTCTCGCTCTCGCTCTCGCTCACGCTCTCGCTCTCGCTCTCGCTCTCGCTCTCGCTCACGCTCTCGCTCTCGCTCACGCTCTCGCTCTCGCTCTCGCTCACGCTCTCGCTCTCGCTCACGCTCTCGCTCTCGCTCACGCTCTCGCTCTCGCTCACGCTCTCGCTCTCGCTCTCGCTCTCGCTCTCGCTCTCGCTCACGCTCTCGCTCTCGCTCTCGCTCTCGCTCTCGCTCACGCTCTCGCTCTCGCTCTCGCTCTCGCTCTCGCTCTCGCTCTCGCTCACGTTCTCGCTCTCGCTCACGCTCTCGCTCTCGCTCACGCTCTCGCTCTCGCTCACGCTCTCGCTCTCGCTCACGCTCTCGCTCTCGCTCTAGCTCTCGCTCACGCTCTCGCTCTCGCTCACGCTCTCGCTCTCGCTCACGCTCTCGCTCTCGCTCACGCTCTCGCTCTCACTGCATTGCATTTGGCTGCTTTCAAAAACTAGCCCATGACAACTCCATGGGTCATAGCAGAATATTATTCAATATAGGGCTTAGGTCAAAGGGCACTGGAAATATACTATAACTATCACCGTGGGCTGAAGTACACCAATTATCATGAAATTGGTGCAGGATCAGGCAGAATTTCAGCATTTGTTCTGTTTTGCATGGGATCAGCATGTGTAAGGGCTGACCCAATGACAACTAACTGCAGCATATTGAAGCACTGCGTTAACTGAAATGCATAATCCCTAAAATTAAAGCATTATTGTTCTCACTAAAAGTAAGCACTTCCTTTATTCCCACCCCACCACACCCCGCTTTCTTAGTAGAAGGAGTGAGTGTTCCCTTCTTGCTTATGACATAAAGTAGAAAATTTCCATCCTGGACTTAGATTCAGCATCAGTAAAATCCATCTTATCTGTGCAAATTTCTCTCACCATTCTACTTTTCCAAGATTTCGATTGGGATTTTGATTAATAATGTATCTATTTAATCCTATATACAAGGTGAATAAAATGTGCATGGCTTTAAACCTCTTGAGTTTGCATTGCAGAAAAAAGTAAATCAACTTACATGGACAATTAATGATATGTTACCTTCTTTTGCCATTTGATCATTTCTTGTTTATATGTTTTTCACCAAAACATTGCCAATTTTTCATAGAAATGATCACATCTAGTATTTTTATACGTTGCTCCTTGGCTGCCGGCAGGTGCTCATTCATTCAATAAGTATTGAATAGCTAATAACACGTTAGACCTTGGGGATGAAATCCTGGACTAGACAAAAATGATTTTATTTCTTCTAGTGAAGCTAACCGTATAGTAATAAATTCCAATGACTAAACATTCAATAATAAACCTGGGAACTGAGTATTAAAGTAGGAGAAGTGCAAGTTCTCTGGGAGGAAATAGACCAGGCTAAAAGACAACACACAGCCATCACGTCAATGTCTACTGATAGCAGCCCTATAGCTAGGGCAGGGAGACGTGCCCCGCACGTTTCTGAGACTATAACTTTTTATGGGAGCAGACAGTCTTGCTTTTTTTCCTGGAGTAAGTAGAAAACCCCGTTATCAAGTCGATGCCAACTCCCAACGATGGTATAGGACAGGTAGCACTGCTCTTGCGGGTTTCTAAGACTGTAACTCTTGACGGAGCAGCTGGGGTTACAGTTAGCATCCTGAGGCTGGTGGAAATGTCTCCTTCAACGAGACTGAGACCAAAAGGCTTACAGTCATCCTTGTCACTCTTCCTCCGGGACATGCCATGATCTGTTTGCCAGAAAACCTTGGGGATTCTAACTCTGCAAAAGAGCCAGATTCATCGCTTCTTTTGTCTCTGCCTTCTACCACTTCTACATCATTAATCTCTGATTTCTGCAATAGCCTCCTGCCTGCTCTCCTGCCTCTGCCTTTACAGAAGCATCCACTACATTCAATTCCAAATACACATACCTATTACTCGCTATTATTTACATAATATAAATTTCATTTCTGTCCATATCAATGGAATAAAAGCCATAATCTTTCTACTGGTCTAAGAGATTTCTTTAATTTCTCCTCCACCCCTCTGAAATATTTCTCCCATCACACTAGATCCTGTGATGGGAGGCTCTTCCTGCAGACCTGCCCAGTGCTTCCTTGGGACCCAAGAATGCGGTTCACTCTTTGAAATGGTTTTCTTCTAAGTATCCACTTGACTAGGTCCATTACTTCTTATAGTTCTTTTTCAAATGCCACTTTGTCACTGCTGTGTTTCCTGACAATTGCATAATTACATTTACTTTCTGACCCATCCCAATTCTCCCTGTCTCTCCTGCTTAGCTAATTTTGTCCATAGTACTGAACATCAACTGTCATAGTGTGCAGTTCGTCACGCTCTCGCTCTCGCTCACGCTCTCGCTCTCGCTCACGCTCACGCTCTCGCTCACGCTCACGCTCTCGCTCTCGCTCTCGCTCACGCTCTCGCTCTCGCTCTCGCTCTCGCTCACGCTCTCGCTCTCGCTCACGCTCTCGCTCTCGCTCACGCTCTCGCTCTCGCTCACGCTCTCGCTCTCGCTCTCGCTCTCGCTCACGCTCTCGCTCTCGCTCTCGCTCTCGCTCTCGCTCACGCTCTCGCTCTCGCTCACGCTCTCGCTCTCGCTCACGCTCTCGCTCTCGCTCACGCTCTCGCTCTCGCTCACGCTCTCGCTCTCGCTCACGCTCACGCTCACGCTCTCGCTCTCGCTCACGCTCTCGCTCTCGCTCTCGCTCTCGCTCTCGCTCTCGCTCTCGCTCTCGCTCTCGCTCTCGCTCTCGCTCTCGCTCTCGCTCTCGCTCACGCTCTAGCTCTCGCTCTCGCTCTCGCTCTCGCTCACGCTCTCGCTCTCGCTCTCGCTCACGCTCTCGCTCTCGCTCTCGCTCACGCTCTCGCTCTCGCTCACGCTCTCGCTCTCGCTCACGCTCTCGCTCTCGCTCACGCTCTCGATCTCGCTCACGCTCTCGCTCTCGCTCACGCTCTCGCTCTCGCTCACGCTCTCGCTCACGCTCTCGCTCTCGCTCACGCTCTCGCTCTCGCTCTCGCTCTCGCTCTCGCTCACGCTCTCGCTCTCGCTCACGCTCTCGCTCTCGCTCACGCTCTCGCTCTCGCTCACGCTCTCGCTCTCGCTCACGCTCTCGCTCTCGCTCACGCTCTCGCTCTCGCTCACGCTCTCGCTCTCGCTCACGCTCTCGCTCTCGCTCACGCTCTCGCTCTCGCTCACGCTCTCGCTCTCGCTCACGCTCTCGCTCTCGCTCACGCTCTCGCTCTCGCTCACGCTCTCGCTCTCGCTCACGCTCTCGCTCTCGCTCACGCTCTCGCTCTCGCTCACGCTCTCGCTCTCGCTCACGCTCTCGCTGATTTAGGAGGCTCAGCACAAGGCTCTTGATTCATGTTTCACTCATGGTGGCTCTTTTTCCCCAAGAGTAATAAAACCCCATTTCTGATTCACAGCTAACGAAATGTCCACACTAAACAGTCCCACATTAGGGTTTATTTGCATGGCCCGATCACACGGGGTATCGTGTTCATTCGTTACATTGTTAGCAAATTATCCAGTCTCCTGGATAGATCACAACCACCTCACATTTGCATTCGCGGGTCTCTATGAATCAGCCTCAACTCAATGGCAATGAATTTTTTAGTTCGGTTAACCCAGTTAATTGGCGAGAGTTACAGAGATTAAGGCTGGAAGATATCAAGTCATTCACTGCATTGCATTTGGCTGCTTTCAAAAACTAGCCCATGACAACTCCATGGGTCATAGCAGAATATTATTCAATATAGGGCTTAGGTCAAAGGGCACTGGAAATATACTATAACTATCACCGTGGGCTGAAGTACACCAATTATCATGAAATTGGTGCAGGATCAGGCAGAATTTCAGCATTTGTTCTGTTTTGCATGGGATCAGCATGTGTAAGGGCTGACCCAATGACAACTAACTGCAGCATATTGAAGCACTGCGTTAACTGAAATGCATAATCCCTAAAATTAAAGCATTATTGTTCTCACGAAAAGTAAGCACTTCCTTTATTCCCACCCCACCACACCCCGCTTTCTTAGTAGAAGGAGTGAGTGTTCCCTTCTTGCTTATGACATAAAGTAGAAAATTTCCATCCTGGACTTAGATTCAGCATCAGTAAAATCCATCTTATCTGTGCAAATTTCTCTCACCATTCTACTTTTCCAAGATTTCGATTGGGATTTTGATTAATAATGTATCTATTTAATCCTATATACAAGGTGAATAAAATGTGCATGGCTTTAAACCTCTTGAGTTTGCATTGCAGAAAAAAGTAAATCAACTTACATGGACAATTAATGATATGTTACCTTCTTTTGCCATTTGATCATTTCTTGTTTATATGTTTTTCACCAAAACATTGCCAATTTTTCATAGAAATGATCACATCTAGTATTTTTATACGTTGCTCCTTGGCTGCCGGCAGGTGCTCATTCATTCAATAAGTATTGAATAGCTAATAACACGTTAGACCTTGGGGATGAAATCCTGAACAAGACAAAAATGATTTTATTTCTTCTAGTGAAGCTAACCGTATAGTAATAAATTCCAATGACTAAACATTCAATAATAAACCTGGGAACTGAGTATTAAAGTAGGAGAAGTGCAAGTTCTCTGGGAGGAAATAGACCAGGCTAAAAGACAACACACAGCCATCACGTCAATGTCTACTGATAGCAGCCCTATAGCTAGGGCAGGGAGACGTGCCCCGCACGTTTCTGAGACTATAACTTTTTATGGGAGCAGACAGTCTTGCTTTTTTTCCTGGAGTAAGTAGAAAACCCCGTTATCAAGTCGATGCCAACTCCCAACGATGGTATAGGACAGGTAGCACTGCTCTTGCGGGTTTCTAAGACTGTAACTCTTGACGGAGCAGCTGGGGTTACAGTTAGCATCCTGAGGCTGGTGGAAATGTCTCCTTCAACGAGACTGAGACCAAAAGGCTTACAGTCATCCTTGTCACTCTTCCTCCGGGACATGCCATGATCTGTTTGCCAGAAAACCTTGGGGATTCTAACTCTGCAAAAGAGCCAGATTCATCGCTTCTTTTGTCTCTGCCTTCTACCACTTCTACATCATTAATCTCTGATTTCTGCAATAGCCTCCTGCCTGCTCTCCTGCCTCTGCCTTTACAGAAGCATCCACTACATTCAATTCCAAATACACATACCTATTACTCGCTATTATTTACATAATATAAATTTCATTTCTGTCCATATCAATGGAATAAAAGCCATAATCTTTCTACTGGTCTAAGAGATTTCTTTAATTTCTCCTCCACCCCTCTGAAATATTTCTCCCATCACACTAGATCCTGTGATGGGAGGCTCTTCCTGCAGACCTGCCCAGTGCTTCCTTGGGACCCAAGAATGCGGTTCACTCTTTGAAATGGTTTTCTTCTAAGTATCCACTTGACTAGGTCCATTACTTCTTATAGTTCTTTTTCAAATGCCACTTTGTCACTGCTGTGTTTCCTGACAATTGCATAATTACATTTACTTTCTGACCCATCCCAATTCTCCCTGTCTCTCCTGCTTAGCAAATTTTGTCCATAGTACTGAACATCAACTGTCATAGTGTGCAGTTCGTCACGCTCTCGCTCTCGCTCACGCTCTCGCTCTCGCTCACGCTCACGCTCTCGCTCACGCTCACGCTCTCGCTCTCGCTCACGCTCTCGCTCTCGCTCTCGCTCTCACTCACGCTCTCGCTCTCGCTCACGCTCTCGCTCTCGCTCACGCTCTCGCTCTCGCTCACGCTCTCGCTCTCGCTCACGCTCTCGCTCTCGCTCACGCTCTCGCTCTCGCTCACGCTCTCGCTCACGCTCTCGCTCTCGCTCTCGCTCTCGCTCACGCTCTCGCTCTCGCTCTCGCTCTCGCTCACGCTCTCGCTCTCGCTCACGCTCTCGCTCTCGCTCACGCTCTCGCTCTCGCTCACGCTCTCGCTCACGCTCTCGCTCTCGCTCACGCTCTCGCTCTCGCTCACGCTCTCGCTCTCGCTCACGCTCTCGCTCTCGCTCTCGCTCTCGCTCTCGCTCTCGCTCTCGCTCACGCTCTCGCTCTCGCTCACGCTCTCGCTCTCGCTCACGCTCTCGCTCTCGCTCTCGCTCTCGCTCACGCTCTCGCTCTCGCTCTCGCTCACGCTCTCGCTCTCGCTCACGCTCTCGCTCACGCTCTCGCTCTCGCTCACGCTCTCGCTCTCGCTCACGCTCTCGCTCTCGCTCTCGCTCTCGCTCTCGCTCTCGCTCTCGCTCACGCTCTCGCTCTCGCTCACGCTCTCGCTCACGCTCACGCTCTCGCTCACGCTCTCGCTCTCGCTCTCGCTCTCGCTCTCGCTCTCGCTCACGCTCTCGCTCTCGCTCTCGCTCTCGCTCTCGCTCTCGCTCTCGCTCTCGCTCTCGCTCTCGCTCTCGCTCACGCTCTCGCTCTCGCTCACGCTCTCGCTCTCGCTCTCGCTCACGCTCTCGCTCTCGCTCACGCTCTCGCTCACGCTCTCGCTCTCGCTCACGCTCTCGCTCTCGCTCACGCTCTCGCTCTCGCTCTCGCTCTCGCTCTCGCTCTCGCTCACGCTCTCGCTCTCGCTCACGCTCTCGCTCACGCTCTCGCTCTCGCTCTCGCTCTCGCTCTCGCTCTCGCTCTCGCTCACGCTCTCGCTCTCGCTCTCGCTCTCGCTCTCGCTCTCGCTCACGCTCTCGCTCTCGCTCTCGCTCTCGCTCTCGCTCACGCTCTCGCTCTCGCTCTCGCTCTCGCTCTCGCTCTCGCTCTCGCTCACGTTCTCGCTCTCGCTCACGCTCTCGCTCTCGCTCACGCTCTCGCTCTCGCTCACGCTCTCGCTCTCGCTCACGCTCTCGCTCTCGCTCTAGCTCTCGCTCACGCTCTCGCTCTCGCTCACGCTCTCGCTCTCGCTCACGCTCTCGCTCTCGCTCACGCTCTCGCTCTCACTGCATTGCATTTGGCTGCTTTCAAAAACTAGCCCATGACAACTCCATGGGTCATAGCAGAATATTATTCAATATAGGGCTTAGGTCAAAGGGCACTGGAAATATACTATAACTATCACCGTGGGCTGAAGTACACCAATTATCATGAAATTGGTGCAGGATCAGGCAGAATTTCAGCATTTGTTCTGTTTTGCATGGGATCAGCATGTGTAAGGGCTGACCCAATGACAACTAACTGCAGCATATTGAAGCACTGCGTTAACTGAAATGCATAATCCCTAAAATTAAAGCATTATTGTTCTCACGAAAAGTAAGCACTTCCTTTATTCCCACCCCACCACACCCCGCTTTCTTAGTAGAAGGAGTGAGTGTTCCCTTCTTGCTTATGACATAAAGTAGAAAATTTCCATCCTGGACTTAGATTCAGCATCAGTAAAATCCATCTTATCTGTGCAAATTTCTCTCACCATTCTACTTTTCCAAGATTTCGATTGGGATTTTGATTAATAATGTATCTATTTAATCCTATATACAAGGTGAATAAAATGTGCATGGCTTTAAACCTCTTGAGTTTGCATTGCAGAAAAAAGTAAATCAACTTACATGGACAATTAATGATATGTTACCTTCTTTTGCCATTTGATCATTTCTTGTTTATATGTTTTTCACCAAAACATTGCCAATTTTTCATAGAAATGATCACATCTAGTATTTTTATACGTTGCTCCTTGGCTGCCGGCAGGTGCTCATTCATTCAATAAGTATTGAATAGCTAATAACACGTTAGACCTTGGGGATGAAATCCTGAACAAGACAAAAATGATTTTATTTCTTCTAGTGAAGCTAACCGTATAGTAATAAATTCCAATGACTAAACATTCAATAATAAACCTGGGAACTGAGTATTAAAGTAGGAGAAGTGCAAGTTCTCTGGGAGGAAATAGACCAGGCTAAAAGACAACACACAGCCATCACGTCAATGTCTACTGATAGCAGCCCTATAGCTAGGGCAGGGAGACGTGCCCCGCACGTTTCTGAGACTATAACTTTTTATGGGAGCAGACAGTCTTGCTTTTTTTCCTGGAGTAAGTAGAAAACCCCGTTATCAAGTCGATGCCAACTCCCAACGATGGTATAGGACAGGTAGCACTGCTCTTGCGGGTTTCTAAGACTGTAACTCTTGACGGAGCAGCTGGGGTTACAGTTAGCATCCTGAGGCTGGTGGAAATGTCTCCTTCAACGAGACTGAGACCAAAAGGCTTACAGTCATCCTTGTCACTCTTCCTCCGGGACATGCCATGATCTGTTTGCCAGAAAACCTTGGGGATTCTAACTCTGCAAAAGAGCCAGATTCATCGCTTCTTTTGTCTCTGCCTTCTACCACTTCTACATCATTAATCTCTGATTTCTGCAATAGCCTCCTGCCTGCTCTCCTGCCTCTGCCTTTACAGAAGCATCCACTACATTCAATTCCAAATACACATACCTATTACTCGCTATTATTTACATAATATAAATTTCATTTCTGTCCATATCAATGGAATAAAAGCCATAATCTTTCTACTGGTCTAAGAGATTTCTTTAATTTCTCCTCCACCCCTCTGAAATATTTCTCCCATCACACTAGATCCTGTGATGGGAGGCTCTTCCTGCAGACCTGCCCAGTGCTTCCTTGGGACCCAAGAATGCGGTTCACTCTTTGAAATGGTTTTCTTCTAAGTATCCACTTGACTAGGTCCATTACTTCTTATAGTTCTTTTTCAAATGCCACTTTGTCACTGCTGTGTTTCCTGACAATTGCATAATTACATTTACTTTCTGACCCATCCCAATTCTCCCTGTCTCTCCTGCTTAGCAAATTTTGTCCATAGTACTGAACATCAACTGTCATAGTGTGCAGTTCGTCACGCTCTCGCTCTCGCTCACGCTCTCGCTCTCGCTCACGCTCACGCTCTCGCTCACGCTCACGCTCTCGCTCTCGCTCACGCTCTCGCTCTCGCTCTCGCTCTCGCTCACGCTCTCGCTCTCGCTCACGCTCTCGCTCTCGCTCACGCTCTCGCTCTCGCTCACGCTCTCGCTCTCGCTCACGCTCTCGCTCTCGCTCACGCTCTCGCTCACGCTCTCGCTCTCGCTCTCGCTCTCGCTCACGCTCTCGCTCTCGCTCTCGCTCTCGCTCACGCTCTCGCTCTCGCTCACGCTCTCGCTCACGCTCTCGCTCTCGCTCACGCTCTCGCTCACGCTCTCGCTCTCGCTCACGCTCTCGCTCTCGCTCACGCTCTCGCTCTCGCTCACGCTCTCGCTCTCGCTCTCGCTCTCGCTCTCGCTCTCGCTCTCGCTCACGCTCTCGCTCTCGCTCACGCTCTCGCTCTCGCTCACGCTCTCGCTCTCGCTCACGCTCTCGCTCTCGCTCACGCTCTCGCTCTCGCTCTCGCTCACGCTCTCGCTCTCGCTCACGCTCTCGCTCACGCTCTCGCTCTCGCTCACGCTCTCGCTCTCGCTCACGCTCTCGCTCTCGCTCTCGCTCTCGCTCTCGCTCTCGCTCACGCTCTCGCTCTCGCTCACGCTCTCGCTCTCGCTCACGCTCTCGCTCACGCTCTCGCTCTCGCTCTCGCTCTCGCTCTCGCTCTCGCTCTCGCTCACGCTCTCGCTCTCGCTCTCGCTCTCGCTCTCGCTCTCGCTCTCGCTCTCGCTCACGCTCTCGCTCTCGCTCACGCTCTCGCTCTCGCTCTCGCTCACGCTCTCGCTCTCGCTCACGCTCTCGCTCTCGCTCACGCTCTCGCTCTCGCTCACGCTCTCGCTCTCGCTCACGCTCTCGCTCTCGCTCACGCTCTCGCTCTCGCTCACGCTCTCGCTCACGCTCACGCTCTCGCTCTCGCTCACGCTCTCGCTCTCGCTCACGCTCTCGCTCTCGCTCTCGCTCACGCTCTCGCTCTCGCTCACGCTCTCGCTCTCGCTCACGCTCTCGCTCTCGCTCACGCTCTCGCTCTCGCTCACGCTCTCGCTCTCGCTCACGCTCTCGCTCTCGCTCACGCTCTCGCTCTCGCTCACGCTCTCGCTCTCGCTCACGCTCTCGCTCTCGCTCACGCTCTCGCTCTCGCTCACGCTCTCGCTCTCGCTCACGCTCTCGCTCTCGCTCACGCTCTCGCTCTCGCTCACGCTCTCGCTCTCGCTCACGCTCTCGCTCTCGCTCACGCTCTCGCTCTCGCTCACGCTCTCGCTCTCGCTCACGCTCTCGCTCTCGCTCACGCTCTCGCTCTCGCTCACGCTCTCGCTCTCGCTCACGCTCTCGCTCTCGCTCACGCTCTCGCTCTCGCTCACGCTCTCGCTCTCGCTCACGCTCTCGCTCTCGCTCACGCTCTCGCTCTCGCTCACGCTCTCGCTCTCGCTCACGCTCTCGCTCTCGCTCACGCTCTCGCTCTCGCTCACGCTCTCGCTCTCGCTCACGCTCTCGCTCTCGCTCACGCTCTCGCTCTCGCTGATTTAGGAGGCTCAGCACAAGGCTCTTGATTCATGTTTCACTCATGGTGGCTCTTTTTCCCCAAGAGTAATAAAACCCCATTTCTGATTCACAGCTAACGAAATGTCCACACTAAACAGTCCCACATTAGGGTTTATTTGCATGGCCCGATCACACGGGGTATCGTGTTCATTCGTTACATTGTTAGCAAATTATCCAGTCTCCTGGATAGATCACAACCACCTCACATTTGCATTCGCGGGTCTCTATGAATCAGCCTCAACTCAATGGCAATGAATTTTTTAGTTCGGTTAACCCAGTTAGTTGGCGAGAGTTACAGAGATTAAGGCTGGAAGATATCAAGTCATTCACTGCATTGCATTTGGCTGCTTTCAAAAACTAGCCCATGACAACTCCATGGGTCATAGCAGAATATTATTCAATATAGGGCTTAGGTCAAAGGGCACTGGAAATATACTATAACTATCACCGTGGGCTGAAGTACACCAATTATCATGAAATTGGTGCAGGATCAGGCAGAATTTCAGCATTTGTTCTGTTTTGCATGGGATCAGCATGTGTAAGGGCTGACCCAATGACAACTAACTGCAGCATATTGAAGCACTGCGTTAACTGAAATGCATAATCCCTAAAATTAAAGCATTATTGTTCTCACTAAAAGTAAGCACTTCCTTTATTCCCACCCCACCACACCCCGCTTTCTTAGTAGAAGGAGTGAGTGTTCCCTTCTTGCTTATGACATAAAGTAGAAAATTTCCATCCTGGACTTAGATTCAGCATCAGTAAAATCCATCTTATCTGTGCAAATTTCTCTCACCATTCTACTTTTCCAAGATTTCGATTGGGATTTTGATTAATAATGTATCTATTTAATCCTATATACAAGGTGAATAAAATGTGCATGGCTTTAAACCTCTTGAGTTTGCATTGCAGAAAAAAGTAAATCAACTTACATGGACAATTAATGATATGTTACCTTCTTTTGCCATTTGATCATTTCTTGTTTATATGTTTTTCACCAAAACATTGCCAATTTTTCATAGAAATGATCACATCTAGTATTTTTATACGTTGCTCCTTGGCTGCCGGCAGGTGCTCATTCATTCAATAAGTATTGAATAGCTAATAACACGTTAGACCTTGGGGATGAAATCCTGAACAAGACAAAAATGATTTTATTTCTTCTAGTGAAGCTAACCGTATAGTAATAAATTCCAATGACTAAACATTCAATAATAAACCTGGGAACTGAGTATTAAAGTAGGAGAAGTGCAAGTTCTCTGGGAGGAAATAGACCAGGCTAAAAGACAACACACAGCCATCACGTCAATGTCTACTGATAGCAGCCCTATAGCTAGGGCAGGGAGACGTGCCCCGCACGTTTCTGAGACTATAACTTTTTATGGGAGCAGACAGTCTTGCTTTTTTTCCTGGAGTAAGTAGAAAACCCCGTTATCAAGTCGATGCCAACTCCCAACGATGGTATAGGACAGGTAGCACTGCTCTTGCGGGTTTCTAAGACTGTAACTCTTGACGGAGCAGCTGGGGTTACAGTTAGCATCCTGAGGCTGGTGGAAATGTCTCCTTCAACGAGACTGAGACCAAAAGGCTTACAGTCATCCTTGTCACTCTTCCTCCGGGACATGCCATGATCTGTTTGCCAGAAAACCTTGGGGATTCTAACTCTGCAAAAGAGCCAGATTCATCGCTTCTTTTGTCTCTGCCTTCTACCACTTCTACATCATTAATCTCTGATTTCTGCAATAGCCTCCTGCCTGCTCTCCTGCCTCTGCCTTTACAGAAGCATCCACTACATTCAATTCCAAATACACATACCTATTACTCGCTATTATTTACATAATATAAATTTCATTTCTGTCCATATCAATGGAATAAAAGCCATAATCTTTCTACTGGTCTAAGAGATTTCTTTAATTTCTCCTCCACCCCTCTGAAATATTTCTCCCATCACACTAGATCCTGTGATGGGAGGCTCTTCCTGCAGACCTGCCCAGTGCTTCCTTGGGACCCAAGAATGCGGTTCACTCTTTGAAATGGTTTTCTTCTAAGTATCCACTTGACTAGGTCCATTACTTCTTATAGTTCTTTTTCAAATGCCACTTTGTCACTGCTGTGTTTCCTGACAATTGCATAATTACATTTACTTTCTGACCCATCCCAATTCTCCCTGTCTCTCCTGCTTAGCTAATTTTGTCCATAGTACTGAACATCAACTGTCATAGTGTGCAGTTCGTCACGCTCTCGCTCGCGCTCACGCTCTCGCTCTCGCTCTCGCTCACGCTCTCGCTCACGCTCACGCTCTCGCTCTCGCTCTCGCTCACGCTCTCGCTCTCGCTCTCGCTCTCGCTCACGCTCTCGCTCTCGCTCACGCTCTCACTCTCGCTCACGCTCTCGCTCTCGCTCACGCTCTCGCTCTCGCTCTCGCTCTCGCTCACGCTCTCGCTCTCGCTCTCGCTCTCGCTCACGCTCTCGCTCTCGCTCTCGCTCTCGCTCTCGCTCTCGCTCTCGCTCTCGCTCACGCTCTCGCTCTCGCTCACGCTCTCGCTCTCGCTCACGCTCTCGCTCTCGCTCTCGCTCTCGCTCACGCTCTCGCTCTCGCTCACGCTCTCGCTCTCGCTCACGCTCTCGCTCTCGCTCACACTCTCGCTCTCGCTCTCGCTCTCGCTCTCGCTCTCGCTCACGCTCTCGCTCTCGCTCTCGCTCTCGCTCTCGCTCTCGCTCACGCTCTCGCTCTCGTTCTCGCTCTCGCTCTCGCTCACGCTCTCGCTCTCGCTCACGCTCTCGCTCTCGCTCACGCTCTCGCTCTCGCTCACGCTCTCGCTCTCGCTCACGCTCTCGCTCTCGCTCACGCTCTCGCTCTCGCTCACGCTCTCGCTCTCGCTCTCGCTCACGCTCTCGCTCACGCTCTCGCTCTCGCTCACGCTCTCGCTCTCGCTCACGCTCTCGCTCTCGCTCACGCTCTCGCTCTCGCTCACGCTCTCGCTCTCGCTCACGCTCTCGCTCTCGCTCACGCTCTCGCTCTCGCTCACGCTCTCGCTCTCGCTCACGCTCTCGCTCTCGCTCACGCTCTCGCTCTCGCTCACGCTCTCGCTCTCGCTCACGCTCTCGCTCTCGCTCACGCTCTCGCTCTCGCTCTCGCTCACGCTCTCGCTCTCGCTCACGCTCTCGCTCTCGCTCACGCTCTCGCTCTCGCTCTCGCTCTCGCTCTCGCTCACGCTCTCGCTCTCGCTCACGCTCTCGCTCTCGCTCACGCTCTCGCTCTCGCTCACGCTCTCGCTCTCGCTCACGCTCTCGCTCTCGCTCACGCTCTCGCTGATTTAGGAGGCTCAGCACAAGGCTCTTGATTCATGTTTCACTCATGGTGGCTCTTTTTCCCCAAGAGTAATAAAACCCCATTTCTGATTCACAGCTAACGAAATGTCCACACTAAACAGTCCCACATTAGGGTTTATTTGCATGGCCCGATCACACGGGGTATCGTGTTCATTCGTTACATTGTTAGCAAATTATCCAGTCTCCTGGATAGATCACAACCACCTCACATTTGCATTCGCGGGTCTCTATGAATCAGCCTCAACTCAATGGCAATGAATTTTTTAGTTCGGTTAACCCAGTTAGTTGGCGAGAGTTACAGAGATTAAGGCTGGAAGATATCAAGTCATTCACTGCATTGCATTTGGCTGCTTTCAAAAACTAGCCCATGACAACTCCATGGGTCATAGCAGAATATTATTCAATATAGGGCTTAGGTCAAAGGGCACTGGAAATATACTATAACTATCACCGTGGGCTGAAGTACACCAATTATCATGAAATTGGTGCAGGATCAGGCAGAATTTCAGCATTTGTTCTGTTTTGCATGGGATCAGCATGTGTAAGGGCTGACCCAATGACAACTAACTGCAGCATATTGAAGCACTGCGTTAACTGAAATGCATAATCCCTAAAATTAAAGCATTATTGTTCTCACTAAAAGTAAGCACTTCCTTTATTCCCACCCCACCACACCCCGCTTTCTTAGTAGAAGGAGTGAGTGTTCCCTTCTTGCTTATGACATAAAGTAGAAAATTTCCATCCTGGACTTAGATTCAGCATCAGTAAAATCCATCTTATCTGTGCAAATTTCTCTCACCATTCTACTTTTCCAAGATTTCGATTGGGATTTTGATTAATAATGTATCTATTTAATCCTATATACAAGGTGAATAAAATGTGCATGGCTTTAAACCTCTTGAGTTTGCATTGCAGAAAAAAGTAAATCAACTTACATGGACAATTAATGATATGTTACCTTCTTTTGCCATTTGATCATTTCTTGTTTATATGTTTTTCACCAAAACATTGCCAATTTTTCATAGAAATGATCACATCTAGTATTTTTATACGTTGCTCCTTGGCTGCCGGCAGGTGCTCATTCATTCAATAAGTATTGAATAGCTAATAACACGTTAGACCTTGGGGATGAAATCCTGAACAAGACAAAAATGATTTTATTTCTTCTAGTGAAGCTAACCGTATAGTAATAAATTCCAATGACTAAACATTCAATAATAAACCTGGGAACTGAGTATTAAAGTAGGAGAAGTGCAAGTTCTCTGGGAGGAAATAGACCAGGCTAAAAGACAACACACAGCCATCACGTCAATGTCTACTGATAGCAGCCCTATAGCTAGGGCAGGGAGACGTGCCCCGCACGTTTCTGAGACTATAACTTTTTATGGGAGCAGACAGTCTTGCTTTTTTTCCTGGAGTAAGTAGAAAACCCCGTTATCAAGTCGATGCCAACTCCCAACGATGGTATAGGACAGGTAGCACTGCTCTTGCGGGTTTCTAAGACTGTAACTCTTGACGGAGCAGCTGGGGTTACAGTTAGCATCCTGAGGCTGGTGGAAATGTCTCCTTCAACGAGACTGAGACCAAAAGGCTTACAGTCATCCTTGTCACTCTTCCTCCGGGACATGCCATGATCTGTTTGCCAGAAAACCTTGGGGATTCTAACTCTGCAAAAGAGCCAGATTCATCGCTTCTTTTGTCTCTGCCTTCTACCACTTCTACATCATTAATCTCTGATTTCTGCAATAGCCTCCTGCCTGCTCTCCTGCCTCTGCCTTTACAGAAGCATCCACTACATTCAATTCCAAATACACATACCTATTACTCGCTATTATTTACATAATATAAATTTCATTTCTGTCCATATCAATGGAATAAAAGCCATAATCTTTCTACTGGTCTAAGAGATTTCTTTAATTTCTCCTCCACCCCTCTGAAATATTTCTCCCATCACACTAGATCCTGTGATGGGAGGCTCTTCCTGCAGACCTGCCCAGTGCTTCCTTGGGACCCAAGAATGCGGTTCACTCTTTGAAATGGTTTTCTTCTAAGTATCCACTTGACTAGGTCCATTACTTCTTATAGTTCTTTTTCAAATGCCACTTTGTCACTGCTGTGTTTCCTGACAATTGCATAATTACATTTACTTTCTGACCCATCCCAATTCTCCCTGTCTCTCCTGCTTAGCTAATTTTGTCCATAGTACTGAACATCAACTGTCATAGTGTGCAGTTCGTCACGCTCTCGCTCTCGCTCACGCTCTCGCTCTCGCTCACGCTCACGCTCTCGCTCACGCTCACGCTCTCGCTCTCGCTCACGCTCACGCTCTCGCTCTCGCTCTCGCTCACGCTCTCGCTCTCGCTCTCGCTCTCGCTCACGCTCTCGCTCTCGCTCACGCTCTCGCTCTCGCTCACGCTCTCGCTCTCGCTCACGCTCTCGCTCTCGCTCTCGCTCTCGCTCTCGCTCTCGCTCACGCTCTCGCTCTCGCTCTCGCTCACGCTCTCGCTCTCGCTCTCGCTCTCGCTCTCGCTCTCGCTCTCGCTCACGCTCTCGCTCTCGCTCTCGCTCTCGCTCTCGCTCTCGCTCTCGCTCTCGCTCTCGCTCACGCTCTCGCTCACGCTCTCGCTCTCGCTCACGCTCTCGCTCTCGCTCTCGCTCTCGCTCACGCTCTCGCTCTCGCTCACGCTCTCGCTCTCGCTCACGCTCTCGCTCTC
>NC_134537.1:70855896-70873396 GCF_050624435.1 Tenrec ecaudatus | reverse complement strand
TCACATCTAGTATTTTTATACGTTGCTCCTTGGCTGCCGGCAGGTGCTCATTCATTCAATAAGTATTGAATAGCTAATAACACGTTAGACCTTGGGGATGAAATCCTGAACAAGACAAAAATGATTTTATTTCTTCTAGTGAAGCTAACCGTATAGTAATAAATTCCAATGACTAAACATTCAATAATAAACCTGGGAACTGAGTATTAAAGTAGGAGAAGTGCAAGTTCTCTGGGAGGAAATAGACCAGGCTAAAAGACAACACACAGCCATCACGTCAATGTCTACTGATAGCAGCCCTATAGCTAGGGCAGGGAGACGTGCCCCGCACGTTTCTGAGACTATAACTTTTTATGGGAGCAGACAGTCTTGCTTTTTTTCCTGGAGTAAGTAGAAAACCCCGTTATCAAGTCGATGCCAACTCCCAACGATGGTATAGGACAGGTAGCACTGCTCTTGCGGGTTTCTAAGACTGTAACTCTTGACGGAGCAGCTGGGGTTACAGTTAGCATCCTGAGGCTGGTGGAAATGTCTCCTTCAACGAGACTGAGACCAAAAGGCTTACAGTCATCCTTGTCACTCTTCCTCCGGGACATGCCATGATCTGTTTGCCAGAAAACCTTGGGGATTCTAACTCTGCAAAAGAGCCAGATTCATCGCTTCTTTTGTCTCTGCCTTCTACCACTTCTACATCATTAATCTCTGATTTCTGCAATAGCCTCCTGCCTGCTCTCCTGCCTCTGCCTTTACAGAAGCATCCACTACATTCAATTCCAAATACACATACCTATTACTCGCTATTATTTACATAATATAAATTTCATTTCTGTCCATATCAATGGAATAAAAGCCATAATCTTTCTACTGGTCTAAGAGATTTCTTTAATTTCTCCTCCACCCCTCTGAAATATTTCTCCCATCACACTAGATCCTGTGATGGGAGGCTCTTCCTGCAGACCTGCCCAGTGCTTCCTTGGGACCCAAGAATGCGGTTCACTCTTTGAAATGGTTTTCTTCTAAGTATCCACTTGACTAGGTCCATTACTTCTTATAGTTCTTTTTCAAATGCCACTTTGTCACTGCTGTGTTTCCTGACAATTGCATAATTACATTTACTTTCTGACCCATCCCAATTCTCCCTGTCTCTCCTGCTTAGCAAATTTTGTCCATAGTACTGAACATCAACTGTCATAGTGTGCAGTTCGTCACGCTCTCGCTCTCGCTCACGCTCTCGCTCTCGCTCACGCTCACGCTCTCGCTCACGCTCACGCTCTCGCTCTCGCTCACGCTCTCGCTCTCGCTCTCGCTCTCGCTCACGCTCTCGCTCTCGCTCACGCTCTCGCTCTCGCTCACGCTCTCGCTCTCGCTCACGCTCTCGCTCTCGCTCACGCTCTCGCTCTCGCTCACGCTCTCGCTCTCGCTCACGCTCTCGCTCACGCTCTCGCTCTCGCTCTCGCTCTCGCTCACGCTCTCGCTCTCGCTCTCGCTCTCGCTCACGCTCTCGCTCTCGCTCACGCTCTCGCTCACGCTCTCGCTCTCGCTCACGCTCTCGCTCACGCTCTCGCTCTCGCTCACGCTCTCGCTCTCGCTCACGCTCTCGCTCTCGCTCACGCTCTCGCTCTCGCTCTCGCTCTCGCTCTCGCTCTCGCTCTCGCTCACGCTCTCGCTCTCGCTCACGCTCTCGCTCTCGCTCACGCTCTCGCTCTCGCTCACGCTCTCGCTCTCGCTCACGCTCTCGCTCTCGCTCTCGCTCACGCTCTCGCTCTCGCTCACGCTCTCGCTCACGCTCTCGCTCTCGCTCACGCTCTCGCTCTCGCTCACGCTCTCGCTCTCGCTCTCGCTCTCGCTCTCGCTCTCGCTCACGCTCTCGCTCTCGCTCACGCTCTCGCTCTCGCTCACGCTCTCGCTCACGCTCTCGCTCTCGCTCTCGCTCTCGCTCTCGCTCTCGCTCTCGCTCACGCTCTCGCTCTCGCTCTCGCTCTCGCTCTCGCTCTCGCTCTCGCTCTCGCTCTCGCTCACGCTCTCGCTCTCGCTCACGCTCTCGCTCTCGCTCTCGCTCACGCTCTCGCTCTCGCTCACGCTCTCGCTCTCGCTCACGCTCTCGCTCTCGCTCACGCTCTCGCTCTCGCTCACGCTCTCGCTCTCGCTCACGCTCTCGCTCTCGCTCACGCTCTCGCTCACGCTCACGCTCTCGCTCTCGCTCACGCTCTCGCTCTCGCTCACGCTCTCGCTCTCGCTCTCGCTCACGCTCTCGCTCTCGCTCACGCTCTCGCTCTCGCTCACGCTCTCGCTCTCGCTCACGCTCTCGCTCTCGCTCACGCTCTCGCTCTCGCTCACGCTCTCGCTCTCGCTCACGCTCTCGCTCTCGCTCACGCTCTCGCTCTCGCTCACGCTCTCGCTCTCGCTCACGCTCTCGCTCTCGCTCACGCTCTCGCTCTCGCTCACGCTCTCGCTCTCGCTCACGCTCTCGCTCTCGCTCACGCTCTCGCTCTCGCTCACGCTCTCGCTCTCGCTCACGCTCTCGCTCTCGCTCACGCTCTCGCTCTCGCTCACGCTCTCGCTCTCGCTCACGCTCTCGCTCTCGCTCACGCTCTCGCTCTCGCTCACGCTCTCGCTCTCGCTCACGCTCTCGCTCTCGCTCACGCTCTCGCTCTCGCTCACGCTCTCGCTCTCGCTCACGCTCTCGCTCTCGCTGATTTAGGAGGCTCAGCACAAGGCTCTTGATTCATGTTTCACTCATGGTGGCTCTTTTTCCCCAAGAGTAATAAAACCCCATTTCTGATTCACAGCTAACGAAATGTCCACACTAAACAGTCCCACATTAGGGTTTATTTGCATGGCCCGATCACACGGGGTATCGTGTTCATTCGTTACATTGTTAGCAAATTATCCAGTCTCCTGGATAGATCACAACCACCTCACATTTGCATTCGCGGGTCTCTATGAATCAGCCTCAACTCAATGGCAATGAATTTTTTAGTTCGGTTAACCCAGTTAGTTGGCGAGAGTTACAGAGATTAAGGCTGGAAGATATCAAGTCATTCACTGCATTGCATTTGGCTGCTTTCAAAAACTAGCCCATGACAACTCCATGGGTCATAGCAGAATATTATTCAATATAGGGCTTAGGTCAAAGGGCACTGGAAATATACTATAACTATCACCGTGGGCTGAAGTACACCAATTATCATGAAATTGGTGCAGGATCAGGCAGAATTTCAGCATTTGTTCTGTTTTGCATGGGATCAGCATGTGTAAGGGCTGACCCAATGACAACTAACTGCAGCATATTGAAGCACTGCGTTAACTGAAATGCATAATCCCTAAAATTAAAGCATTATTGTTCTCACTAAAAGTAAGCACTTCCTTTATTCCCACCCCACCACACCCCGCTTTCTTAGTAGAAGGAGTGAGTGTTCCCTTCTTGCTTATGACATAAAGTAGAAAATTTCCATCCTGGACTTAGATTCAGCATCAGTAAAATCCATCTTATCTGTGCAAATTTCTCTCACCATTCTACTTTTCCAAGATTTCGATTGGGATTTTGATTAATAATGTATCTATTTAATCCTATATACAAGGTGAATAAAATGTGCATGGCTTTAAACCTCTTGAGTTTGCATTGCAGAAAAAAGTAAATCAACTTACATGGACAATTAATGATATGTTACCTTCTTTTGCCATTTGATCATTTCTTGTTTATATGTTTTTCACCAAAACATTGCCAATTTTTCATAGAAATGATCACATCTAGTATTTTTATACGTTGCTCCTTGGCTGCCGGCAGGTGCTCATTCATTCAATAAGTATTGAATAGCTAATAACACGTTAGACCTTGGGGATGAAATCCTGAACAAGACAAAAATGATTTTATTTCTTCTAGTGAAGCTAACCGTATAGTAATAAATTCCAATGACTAAACATTCAATAATAAACCTGGGAACTGAGTATTAAAGTAGGAGAAGTGCAAGTTCTCTGGGAGGAAATAGACCAGGCTAAAAGACAACACACAGCCATCACGTCAATGTCTACTGATAGCAGCCCTATAGCTAGGGCAGGGAGACGTGCCCCGCACGTTTCTGAGACTATAACTTTTTATGGGAGCAGACAGTCTTGCTTTTTTTCCTGGAGTAAGTAGAAAACCCCGTTATCAAGTCGATGCCAACTCCCAACGATGGTATAGGACAGGTAGCACTGCTCTTGCGGGTTTCTAAGACTGTAACTCTTGACGGAGCAGCTGGGGTTACAGTTAGCATCCTGAGGCTGGTGGAAATGTCTCCTTCAACGAGACTGAGACCAAAAGGCTTACAGTCATCCTTGTCACTCTTCCTCCGGGACATGCCATGATCTGTTTGCCAGAAAACCTTGGGGATTCTAACTCTGCAAAAGAGCCAGATTCATCGCTTCTTTTGTCTCTGCCTTCTACCACTTCTACATCATTAATCTCTGATTTCTGCAATAGCCTCCTGCCTGCTCTCCTGCCTCTGCCTTTACAGAAGCATCCACTACATTCAATTCCAAATACACATACCTATTACTCGCTATTATTTACATAATATAAATTTCATTTCTGTCCATATCAATGGAATAAAAGCCATAATCTTTCTACTGGTCTAAGAGATTTCTTTAATTTCTCCTCCACCCCTCTGAAATATTTCTCCCATCACACTAGATCCTGTGATGGGAGGCTCTTCCTGCAGACCTGCCCAGTGCTTCCTTGGGACCCAAGAATGCGGTTCACTCTTTGAAATGGTTTTCTTCTAAGTATCCACTTGACTAGGTCCATTACTTCTTATAGTTCTTTTTCAAATGCCACTTTGTCACTGCTGTGTTTCCTGACAATTGCATAATTACATTTACTTTCTGACCCATCCCAATTCTCCCTGTCTCTCCTGCTTAGCTAATTTTGTCCATAGTACTGAACATCAACTGTCATAGTGTGCAGTTCGTCACGCTCTCGCTCGCGCTCACGCTCTCGCTCTCGCTCTCGCTCACGCTCTCGCTCACGCTCACGCTCTCGCTCTCGCTCTCGCTCACGCTCTCGCTCTCGCTCTCGCTCTCGCTCACGCTCTCGCTCTCGCTCACGCTCTCGCTCTCGCTCACGCTCTCGCTCTCGCTCACGCTCTCGCTCTCGCTCTCGCTCTCGCTCACGCTCTCGCTCTCGCTCTCGCTCTCGCTCACGCTCTCGCTCTCGCTCTCGCTCTCGCTCTCGCTCTCGCTCTCGCTCTCGCTCACGCTCTCGCTCTCGCTCACGCTCTCGCTCTCGCTCACGCTCTCGCTCTCGCTCTCGCTCTCGCTCACGCTCTCGCTCTCGCTCACGCTCTCGCTCTCGCTCACGCTCTCGCTCTCGCTCACGCTCTCGCTCTCGCTCTCGCTCTCGCTCTCGCTCTCGCTCTCGCTCACGCTCTCGCTCTCGCTCTCGCTCTCGCTCTCGCTCTCGCTCACGCTCTCGCTCTCGTTCTCGCTCTCGCTCTCGCTCACGCTCTCGCTCTCGCTCACGCTCTCGCTCTCGCTCACGCTCTCGCTCTCGCTCACGCTCTCGCTCTCGCTCACGCTCTCGCTCTCGCTCACGCTCTCGCTCTCGCTCACGCTCTCGCTCTCGCTCTCGCTCACGCTCTCGCTCACGCTCTCGCTCTCGCTCACGCTCTCGCTCTCGCTCACGCTCTCGCTCTCGCTCACGCTCTCGCTCTCGCTCACGCTCTCGCTCTCGCTCACGCTCTCGCTCTCGCTCACGCTCTCGCTCTCGCTCACGCTCTCGCTCTCGCTCACGCTCTCGCTCTCGCTCACGCTCTCGCTCTCGCTCACGCTCTCGCTCTCGCTCACGCTCTCGCTCTCGCTCACGCTCTCGCTCTCGCTCTCGCTCACGCTCTCGCTCTCGCTCACGCTCTCGCTCTCGCTCACGCTCTCGCTCTCGCTCTCGCTCTCGCTCTCGCTCACGCTCTCGCTCTCGCTCACGCTCTCGCTCTCGCTCACGCTCTCGCTCTCGCTCACGCTCTCGCTCTCGCTCACGCTCTCGCTCTCGCTCACGCTCTCGCTGATTTAGGAGGCTCAGCACAAGGCTCTTGATTCATGTTTCACTCATGGTGGCTCTTTTTCCCCAAGAGTAATAAAACCCCATTTCTGATTCACAGCTAACGAAATGTCCACACTAAACAGTCCCACATTAGGGTTTATTTGCATGGCCCGATCACACGGGGTATCGTGTTCATTCGTTACATTGTTAGCAAATTATCCAGTCTCCTGGATAGATCACAACCACCTCACATTTGCATTCGCGGGTCTCTATGAATCAGCCTCAACTCAATGGCAATGAATTTTTTAGTTCGGTTAACCCAGTTAGTTGGCGAGAGTTACAGAGATTAAGGCTGGAAGATATCAAGTCATTCACTGCATTGCATTTGGCTGCTTTCAAAAACTAGCCCATGACAACTCCATGGGTCATAGCAGAATATTATTCAATATAGGGCTTAGGTCAAAGGGCACTGGAAATATACTATAACTATCACCGTGGGCTGAAGTACACCAATTATCATGAAATTGGTGCAGGATCAGGCAGAATTTCAGCATTTGTTCTGTTTTGCATGGGATCAGCATGTGTAAGGGCTGACCCAATGACAACTAACTGCAGCATATTGAAGCACTGCGTTAACTGAAATGCATAATCCCTAAAATTAAAGCATTATTGTTCTCACTAAAAGTAAGCACTTCCTTTATTCCCACCCCACCACACCCCGCTTTCTTAGTAGAAGGAGTGAGTGTTCCCTTCTTGCTTATGACATAAAGTAGAAAATTTCCATCCTGGACTTAGATTCAGCATCAGTAAAATCCATCTTATCTGTGCAAATTTCTCTCACCATTCTACTTTTCCAAGATTTCGATTGGGATTTTGATTAATAATGTATCTATTTAATCCTATATACAAGGTGAATAAAATGTGCATGGCTTTAAACCTCTTGAGTTTGCATTGCAGAAAAAAGTAAATCAACTTACATGGACAATTAATGATATGTTACCTTCTTTTGCCATTTGATCATTTCTTGTTTATATGTTTTTCACCAAAACATTGCCAATTTTTCATAGAAATGATCACATCTAGTATTTTTATACGTTGCTCCTTGGCTGCCGGCAGGTGCTCATTCATTCAATAAGTATTGAATAGCTAATAACACGTTAGACCTTGGGGATGAAATCCTGAACAAGACAAAAATGATTTCATTTCTTCTAGTGAAGCTAACCGTATAGTAATAAATTCCAATGACTAAACATTCAATAATAAACCTGGGAACTGAGTATTAAAGTAGGAGAAGTGCAAGTTCTCTGGGAGGAAATAGACCAGGCTAAAAGACAACACACAGCCATTACGTCAATGTCTACTGATAGCAGCCCTATAGCTAGGGCAGGGAGACGTGCCCCGCACGTTTCTGAGACTATAACTTTTTATGGGAGCAGACAGTCTTGCTTTTTTTCCTGGAGTAAGTAGAAAACCCCGTTATCAAGTCGATGCCAACTCCCAACGATGGTATAGGACAGGTAGCACTGCTCTTGCGGGTTTCTAAGACTGTAACTCTTGACGGAGCAGCTGGGGTTACAGTTAGCATCCTGAGGCTGGTGGAAATGTCTCCTTCAACGAGACTGAGACCAAAAGGCTTACAGTCATCCTTGTCACTCTTCCTCCGGGACATGCCATGATCTGTTTGCCAGAAAACCTTGGGGATTCTAACTCTGCAAAAGAGCCAGATTCATCGCTTCTTTTGTCTCTGCCTTCTACCACTTCTACATCATTAATCTCTGATTTCTGCAATAGCCTCCTGCCTGCTCTCCTGCCTCTGCCTTTACAGAAGCATCCACTACATTCAATTCCAAATACACATACCTATTACTCGCTATTATTTACATAATATAAATTTCATTTCTGTCCATATCAATGGAATAAAAGCCATAATCTTTCTACTGGTCTAAGAGATTTCTTTAATTTCTCCTCCACCCCTCTGAAATATTTCTCCCATCACACTAGATCCTGTGATGGGAGGCTCTTCCTGCAGACCTGCCCAGTGCTTCCTTGGGACCCAAGAATGCGGTTCACTCTTTGAAATGGTTTTCTTCTAAGTATCCACTTGACTAGGTCCATTACTTCTTATAGTTCTTTTTCAAATGCCACTTTGTCACTGCTGTGTTTCCTGACAATTGCATAATTACATTTACTTTCTGACCCATCCCAATTCTCCCTGTCTCTCCTGCTTAGCAAATTTTGTCCATAGTACTGAACATCAACTGTCATAGTGTGCAGTTCGTCACGCTCTCGCTCTCGCTCACGCTCTCGCTCTCGCTCACGCTCACGCTCTCGCTCACGCTCACGCTCTCGCTCTCGCTCACGCTCTCGCTCTCGCTCTCGCTCTCGCTCACGCTCTCGCTCTCGCTCACGCTCTCGCTCTCGCTCACGCTCTCGCTCTCGCTCACGCTCTCGCTCTCGCTCACGCTCTCGCTCTCGCTCACGCTCTCGCTCTCGCTCACGCTCTCGCTCACGCTCTCGCTCTCGCTCTCGCTCTCGCTCACGCTCTCGCTCTCGCTCTCGCTCTCGCTCACGCTCTCGCTCTCGCTCACGCTCTCGCTCACGCTCTCGCTCTCGCTCACGCTCTCGCTCACGCTCTCGCTCTCGCTCACGCTCTCGCTCTCGCTCACGCTCTCGCTCTCGCTCACGCTCTCGCTCTCGCTCTCGCTCTCGCTCTCGCTCTCGCTCTCGCTCACGCTCTCGCTCTCGCTCACGCTCTCGCTCTCGCTCACGCTCTCGCTCTCGCTCACGCTCTCGCTCTCGCTCACGCTCTCGCTCTCGCTCTCGCTCACGCTCTCGCTCTCGCTCACGCTCTCGCTCACGCTCTCGCTCTCGCTCACGCTCTCGCTCTCGCTCACGCTCTCGCTCTCGCTCTCGCTCTCGCTCTCGCTCTCGCTCACGCTCTCGCTCTCGCTCACGCTCTCGCTCTCGCTCACGCTCTCGCTCACGCTCTCGCTCTCGCTCTCGCTCTCGCTCTCGCTCTCGCTCTCGCTCACGCTCTCGCTCTCGCTCTCGCTCTCGCTCTCGCTCTCGCTCTCGCTCTCGCTCTCGCTCACGCTCTCGCTCTCGCTCACGCTCTCGCTCTCGCTCTCGCTCACGCTCTCGCTCTCGCTCACGCTCTCGCTCTCGCTCACGCTCTCGCTCTCGCTCACGCTCTCGCTCTCGCTCACGCTCTCGCTCTCGCTCACGCTCTCGCTCTCGCTCACGCTCTCGCTCACGCTCACGCTCTCGCTCTCGCTCACGCTCTCGCTCTCGCTCACGCTCTCGCTCTCGCTCTCGCTCACGCTCTCGCTCTCGCTCACGCTCTCGCTCTCGCTCACGCTCTCGCTCTCGCTCACGCTCTCGCTCTCGCTCACGCTCTCGCTCTCGCTCACGCTCTCGCTCTCGCTCACGCTCTCGCTCTCGCTCACGCTCTCGCTCTCGCTCACGCTCTCGCTCTCGCTCACGCTCTCGCTCTCGCTCACGCTCTCGCTCTCGCTCACGCTCTCGCTCTCGCTCACGCTCTCGCTCTCGCTCACGCTCTCGCTCTCGCTCACGCTCTCGCTCTCGCTCACGCTCTCGCTCTCGCTCACGCTCTCGCTCTCGCTCACGCTCTCGCTCTCGCTCACGCTCTCGCTCTCGCTCACGCTCTCGCTCTCGCTCACGCTCTCGCTCTCGCTCACGCTCTCGCTCTCGCTCACGCTCTCGCTCTCGCTCACGCTCTCGCTCTCGCTCACGCTCTCGCTCTCGCTGATTTAGGAGGCTCAGCACAAGGCTCTTGATTCATGTTTCACTCATGGTGGCTCTTTTTCCCCAAGAGTAATAAAACCCCATTTCTGATTCACAGCTAACGAAATGTCCACACTAAACAGTCCCACATTAGGGTTTATTTGCATGGCCCGATCACACGGGGTATCGTGTTCATTCGTTACATTGTTAGCAAATTATCCAGTCTCCTGGATAGATCACAACCACCTCACATTTGCATTCGCGGGTCTCTATGAATCAGCCTCAACTCAATGGCAATGAATTTTTTAGTTCGGTTAACCCAGTTAGTTGGCGAGAGTTACAGAGATTAAGGCTGGAAGATATCAAGTCATTCACTGCATTGCATTTGGCTGCTTTCAAAAACTAGCCCATGACAACTCCATGGGTCATAGCAGAATATTATTCAATATAGGGCTTAGGTCAAAGGGCACTGGAAATATACTATAACTATCACCGTGGGCTGAAGTACACCAATTATCATGAAATTGGTGCAGGATCAGGCAGAATTTCAGCATTTGTTCTGTTTTGCATGGGATCAGCATGTGTAAGGGCTGACCCAATGACAACTAACTGCAGCATATTGAAGCACTGCGTTAACTGAAATGCATAATCCCTAAAATTAAAGCATTATTGTTCTCACTAAAAGTAAGCACTTCCTTTATTCCCACCCCACCACACCCCGCTTTCTTAGTAGAAGGAGTGAGTGTTCCCTTCTTGCTTATGACATAAAGTAGAAAATTTCCATCCTGGACTTAGATTCAGCATCAGTAAAATCCATCTTATCTGTGCAAATTTCTCTCACCATTCTACTTTTCCAAGATTTCGATTGGGATTTTGATTAATAATGTATCTATTTAATCCTATATACAAGGTGAATAAAATGTGCATGGCTTTAAACCTCTTGAGTTTGCATTGCAGAAAAAAGTAAATCAACTTACATGGACAATTAATGATATGTTACCTTCTTTTGCCATTTGATCATTTCTTGTTTATATGTTTTTCACCAAAACATTGCCAATTTTTCATAGAAATGATCACATCTAGTATTTTTATACGTTGCTCCTTGGCTGCCGGCAGGTGCTCATTCATTCAATAAGTATTGAATAGCTAATAACACGTTAGACCTTGGGGATGAAATCCTGAACAAGACAAAAATGATTTTATTTCTTCTAGTGAAGCTAACCGTATAGTAATAAATTCCAATGACTAAACATTCAATAATAAACCTGGGAACTGAGTATTAAAGTAGGAGAAGTGCAAGTTCTCTGGGAGGAAATAGACCAGGCTAAAAGACAACACACAGCCATCACGTCAATGTCTACTGATAGCAGCCCTATAGCTAGGGCAGGGAGACGTGCCCCGCACGTTTCTGAGACTATAACTTTTTATGGGAGCAGACAGTCTTGCTTTTTTTCCTGGAGTAAGTAGAAAACCCCGTTATCAAGTCGATGCCAACTCCCAACGATGGTATAGGACAGGTAGCACTGCTCTTGCGGGTTTCTAAGACTGTAACTCTTGACGGAGCAGCTGGGGTTACAGTTAGCATCCTGAGGCTGGTGGAAATGTCTCCTTCAACGAGACTGAGACCAAAAGGCTTACAGTCATCCTTGTCACTCTTCCTCCGGGACATGCCATGATCTGTTTGCCAGAAAACCTTGGGGATTCTAACTCTGCAAAAGAGCCAGATTCATCGCTTCTTTTGTCTCTGCCTTCTACCACTTCTACATCATTAATCTCTGATTTCTGCAATAGCCTCCTGCCTGCTCTCCTGCCTCTGCCTTTACAGAAGCATCCACTACATTCAATTCCAAATACACATACCTATTACTCGCTATTATTTACATAATATAAATTTCATTTCTGTCCATATCAATGGAATAAAAGCCATAATCTTTCTACTGGTCTAAGAGATTTCTTTAATTTCTCCTCCACCCCTCTGAAATATTTCTCCCATCACACTAGATCCTGTGATGGGAGGCTCTTCCTGCAGACCTGCCCAGTGCTTCCTTGGGACCCAAGAATGCGGTTCACTCTTTGAAATGGTTTTCTTCTAAGTATCCACTTGACTAGGTCCATTACTTCTTATAGTTCTTTTTCAAATGCCACTTTGTCACTGCTGTGTTTCCTGACAATTGCATAATTACATTTACTTTCTGACCCATCCCAATTCTCCCTGTCTCTCCTGCTTAGCTAATTTTGTCCATAGTACTGAACATCAACTGTCATAGTGTGCAGTTCGTCACGCTCTCGCTCGCGCTCACGCTCTCGCTCTCGCTCTCGCTCACGCTCTCGCTCACGCTCACGCTCTCGCTCTCGCTCTCGCTCACGCTCTCGCTCTCGCTCTCGCTCTCGCTCACGCTCTCGCTCTCGCTCACGCTCTCGCTCTCGCTCACGCTCTCGCTCTCGCTCACGCTCTCGCTCTCGCTCTCGCTCTCGCTCACGCTCTCGCTCTCGCTCTCGCTCTCGCTCACGCTCTCGCTCTCGCTCTCGCTCTCGCTCTCGCTCTCGCTCTCGCTCTCGCTCACGCTCTCGCTCTCGCTCACGCTCTCGCTCTCGCTCACGCTCTCGCTCTCGCTCTCGCTCTCGCTCACGCTCTCGCTCTCGCTCACGCTCTCGCTCTCGCTCACGCTCTCGCTCTCGCTCACGCTCTCGCTCTCGCTCTCGCTCTCGCTCTCGCTCTCGCTCTCGCTCACGCTCTCGCTCTCGCTCTCGCTCTCGCTCTCGCTCTCGCTCACGCTCTCGCTCTCGTTCTCGCTCTCGCTCTCGCTCACGCTCTCGCTCTCGCTCACGCTCTCGCTCTCGCTCACGCTCTCGCTCTCGCTCACGCTCTCGCTCTCGCTCACGCTCTCGCTCTCGCTCACGCTCTCGCTCTCGCTCACGCTCTCGCTCTCGCTCTCGCTCACGCTCTCGCTCACGCTCTCGCTCTCGCTCACGCTCTCGCTCTCGCTCACGCTCTCGCTCTCGCTCACGCTCTCGCTCTCGCTCACGCTCTCGCTCTCGCTCACGCTCTCGCTCTCGCTCACGCTCTCGCTCTCGCTCACGCTCTCGCTCTCGCTCACGCTCTCGCTCTCGCTCACGCTCTCGCTCTCGCTCACGCTCTCGCTCTCGCTCACGCTCTCGCTCTCGCTCACGCTCTCGCTCTCGCTCTCGCTCACGCTCTCGCTCTCGCTCACGCTCTCGCTCTCGCTCACGCTCTCGCTCTCGCTCTCGCTCTCGCTCTCGCTCACGCTCTCGCTCTCGCTCACGCTCTCGCTCTCGCTCACGCTCTCGCTCTCGCTCACGCTCTCGCTCTCGCTCACGCTCTCGCTCTCGCTCACGCTCTCGCTGATTTAGGAGGCTCAGCACAAGGCTCTTGATTCATGTTTCACTCATGGTGGCTCTTTTTCCCCAAGAGTAATAAAACCCCATTTCTGATTCACAGCTAACGAAATGTCCACACTAAACAGTCCCACATTAGGGTTTATTTGCATGGCCCGATCACACGGGGTATCGTGTTCATTCGTTACATTGTTAGCAAATTATCCAGTCTCCTGGATAGATCACAACCACCTCACATTTGCATTCGCGGGTCTCTATGAATCAGCCTCAACTCAATGGCAATGAATTTTTTAGTTCGGTTAACCCAGTTAGTTGGCGAGAGTTACAGAGATTAAGGCTGGAAGATATCAAGTCATTCACTGCATTGCATTTGGCTGCTTTCAAAAACTAGCCCATGACAACTCCATGGGTCATAGCAGAATATTATTCAATATAGGGCTTAGGTCAAAGGGCACTGGAAATATACTATAACTATCACCGTGGGCTGAAGTACACCAATTATCATGAAATTGGTGCAGGATCAGGCAGAATTTCAGCATTTGTTCTGTTTTGCATGGGATCAGCATGTGTAAGGGCTGACCCAATGACAACTAACTGCAGCATATTGAAGCACTGCGTTAACTGAAATGCATAATCCCTAAAATTAAAGCATTATTGTTCTCACTAAAAGTAAGCACTTCCTTTATTCCCACCCCACCACACCCCGCTTTCTTAGTAGAAGGAGTGAGTGTTCCCTTCTTGCTTATGACATAAAGTAGAAAATTTCCATCCTGGACTTAGATTCAGCATCAGTAAAATCCATCTTATCTGTGCAAATTTCTCTCACCATTCTACTTTTCCAAGATTTCGATTGGGATTTTGATTAATAATGTATCTATTTAATCCTATATACAAGGTGAATAAAATGTGCATGGCTTTAAACCTCTTGAGTTTGCATTGCAGAAAAAAGTAAATCAACTTACATGGACAATTAATGATATGTTACCTTCTTTTGCCATTTGATCATTTCTTGTTTATATGTTTTTCACCAAAACATTGCCAATTTTTCATAGAAATGATCACATCTAGTATTTTTATACGTTGCTCCTTGGCTGCCGGCAGGTGCTCATTCATTCAATAAGTATTGAATAGCTAATAACACGTTAGACCTTGGGGATGAAATCCTGAACAAGACAAAAATGATTTTATTTCTTCTAGTGAAGCTAACCGTATAGTAATAAATTCCAATGACTAAACATTCAATAATAAACCTGGGAACTGAGTATTAAAGTAGGAGAAGTGCAAGTTCTCTGGGAGGAAATAGACCAGGCTAAAAGACAACACACAGCCATCACGTCAATGTCTACTGATAGCAGCCCTATAGCTAGGGCAGGGAGACGTGCCCCGCACGTTTCTGAGACTATAACTTTTTATGGGAGCAGACAGTCTTGCTTTTTTTCCTGGAGTAAGTAGAAAACCCCGTTATCAAGTCGATGCCAACTCCCAACGATGGTATAGGACAGGTAGCACTGCTCTTGCGGGTTTCTAAGACTGTAACTCTTGACGGAGCAGCTGGGGTTACAGTTAGCATCCTGAGGCTGGTGGAAATGTCTCCTTCAACGAGACTGAGACCAAAAGGCTTACAGTCATCCTTGTCACTCTTCCTCCGGGACATGCCATGATCTGTTTGCCAGAAAACCTTGGGGATTCTAACTCTGCAAAAGAGCCAGATTCATCGCTTCTTTTGTCTCTGCCTTCTACCACTTCTACATCATTAATCTCTGATTTCTGCAATAGCCTCCTGCCTGCTCTCCTGCCTCTGCCTTTACAGAAGCATCCACTACATTCAATTCCAAATACACATACCTATTACTCGCTATTATTTACATAATATAAATTTCATTTCTGTCCATATCAATGGAATAAAAGCCATAATCTTTCTACTGGTCTAAGAGATTTCTTTAATTTCTCCTCCACCCCTCTGAAATATTTCTCCCATCACACTAGATCCTGTGATGGGAGGCTCTTCCTGCAGACCTGCCCAGTGCTTCCTTGGGACCCAAGAATGCGGTTCACTCTTTGAAATGGTTTTCTTCTAAGTATCCACTTGACTAGGTCCATTACTTCTTATAGTTCTTTTTCAAATGCCACTTTGTCACTGCTGTGTTTCCTGACAATTGCATAATTACATTTACTTTCTGACCCATCCCAATTCTCCCTGTCTCTCCTGCTTAGCTAATTTTGTCCATAGTACTGAACATCAACTGTCATAGTGTGCAGTTCGTCACGCTCTCGCTCTCGCTCACGCTCTCGCTCTTGCTCACGCTCACGCTCTCGCTCACGCTCACGCTCTCGCTCTCGCTCACGCTCACGCTCTCGCTCTCGCTCTCGCTCACGCTCTCGCTCTCGCTCTCGCTCTCGCTCACGCTCTCGCTCTCGCTCACGCTCTCGCTCTCGCTCACGCTCTCGCTCTCGCTCACGCTCTCGCTCTCGCTCTCGCTCTCGCTCTCGCTCTCGCTCACGCTCTCGCTCTCGCTCTCGCTCACGCTCTCGCTCTCGCTCTCGCTCTCGCTCTCGCTCTCGCTCTCGCTCACGCTCTCGCTCTCGCTCTCGCTCTCGCTCTCGCTCTCGCTCTCGCTCTCGCTCTCGCTCACGCTCTCGCTCACGCTCTCGCTCTCGCTCACGCTCTCGCTCTCGCTCTCGCTCTCGCTCACGCTCTCGCTCTCGCTCACGCTCTCGCTCTCGCTCACGCTCTCGCTCTCGCTCACGCTCTCGCTCACGCTCTCGCTCTCGCTCACGCTCTCGCTCTCGCTCACGCTCTCGCTCTCGCTCACGCTCTCGCTCTCGCTCACGCTCTCGCTCTCGCTCACGCTCTCGCTCTCGCTCACGCTCTCGCTCTCGCTCTCGCTCTCGCTCTCGCTCTCGCTCTCGCTCACGCTCACGCTCTCGCTCTCGCTCTCGCTCTCGCTCACGCTCTCGCTCTCGCTCACGCTCTCGCTCTCGCTCTCGCTCACGCTCTCGCTCACGCTCTCGCTCTCGCTCACGCTCTCGCTCTCGCTCTCGCTCTCGCTCTCGCTCACGCTCTCGCTCTCGCTCACGCTCTCGCTCTCGCTCTCGCTCTCGCTCACGCTCTCGCTCACGCTCTCGCTCTCGCTCTCGCTCTCGCTCACGCTCTCGCTCTCGCTCACGCTCTCGCTCTCGCTCACGCTCTCGCTCTCGCTCACGCTCTCGCTCTCGCTCACGCTCTCGCTCTCGCTCACGCTCTCGCTCTCGCTCACGCTCTCGCTCTCGCTCACGCTCTCGCTCTCGCTCACGCTCTCGCTCTCGCTCACGCTCTCGCTCTCGCTCACGCTCTCGCTCTCGCTCACGCTCTCGCTCTCGCTCACGCTCTCGCTCACGCTCTCGCTCTCGCTCACGCTCTCGCTCTCGCTCACGCTCTCGCTCTCGCTCACGCTCTCGCTCTCGCTCACGCTCTCGCTCTCGCTCTCGCTCTCGCTCTCGCTCTCGCTCTCGCTCACGCTCACGCTCTCGCTCTCGCTCTCGCTCTCGCTCACGCTCTCGGTCTCGCTCACGCTCTCGCTCTCGCTCTCGCTCACGCTCTCGCTCACGCTCTCGCTCTCGCTCACGCTCTCGCTCTCGCTCTCGCTCTCGCTCTCGCTCTCGCTCTCGCTCACGCTCTCGCTCTCGCTCACGCTCTCGCTCTCGCTCTCGCTCTCGCTCACGCTCTCGCTCTCGCTCACGCTCTCGCTCTCGCTCACGCTCTCGCTCTCGCTCACGCTCTCGCTCTCGCTCACGCTCTCGCTCTCGCTCACGCTCTCGCTCTCGCTCACGCTCTCGCTCTCGCTCACGCTCTCGCTCTCGCTCTCGCTCTCGCTCACGCTCTCGCTCTCGCTCACGCTCTCGCTCTCGCTCACGCTCTCGCTCTCGCTCACGCTCTCGCTCTCGCTCACGCTCTCGCTCTCGCTCACGCTCTCGCTCTCGCTCACGCTCTCGCTCTCGCTCACGCTCTCGCTCTCGCTCACGCTCTCGCTCTCGCTCACGCTCTCGCTCTCGCTCACGCTCTCGCTCTCGCTCACGCTCTCGCTCTCACTGCATTGCTTTGGCTGCTTTCAAAAACTAGCCCATGACAACTCCATGGGTCATAGCAGAATATTATTCAATATAGGGCTTAGGTCAAAGGGCACTGGAAATATACTATAACTATCACCGTGGGCTGAAGTACACCAATTATCATGAAATTGGTGCAGGATCAGGCAGAATTTCAGCATTTGTTCTGTTTTGCATGGGATCAGCATGTGTAAGGGCTGACCCAATGACAACTAACTGCAGCATATTGAAGCACTGCGTTAACTGAAATGCATAATCCCTAAAATTAAAGCATTATTGTTCTCACTAAAAGTAAGCACT
>NC_134537.1:70848396-70850896 GCF_050624435.1 Tenrec ecaudatus | reverse complement strand
CTCGCTCACGCTCTCGCTCTCGCTCACGCTCTCGCTCTCGCTCACGCTCTCGCTCTCGCTCACGCTCTCGCTCTCGCTCACGCTCTCGCTCTCGCTCACGCTCTCGCTCTCGCTCACGCTCTCGCTCTCGCTCACGCTCTCGCTCTCGCTCACGCTCTCGCTCTCGCTCACGCTCTCGCTCTCACTGCATTGCATTTGGCTGCTTTCAAAAACTAGCCCATGACAACTCCATGGGTCATAGCAGAATATTATTCAATATAGGGCTTAGGTCAAAGGGCACTGGAAATATACTATAACTATCACCGTGGGCTGAAGTACACCAATTATCATGAAATTGGTGCAGGATCAGGCAGAATTTCAGCATTTGTTCTGTTTTGCATGGGATCAGCATGTGTAAGGGCTGACCCAATGACAACTAACTGCAGCATATTGAAGCACTGCGTTAACTGAAATGCATAATCCCTAAAATTAAAGCATTATTGTTCTCACTAAAAGTAAGCACTTCCTTTATTCCCACCCCACCACACCCCGCTTTCTTAGTAGAAGGAGTGAGTGTTCCCTTCTTGCTTATGACATAAAGTAGAAAATTTCCATCCTGGACTTAGATTCAGCATCAGTAAAATCCATCTTATCTGTGCAAATTTCTCTCACCATTCTACTTTTCCAAGATTTCGATTGGGATTTTGATTAATAATGTATCTATTTAATCCTATATACAAGGTGAATAAAATGTGCATGGCTTTAAACCTCTTGAGTTTGCATTGCAGAAAAAAGTAAATCAACTTACATGGACAATTAATGATATGTTACCTTCTTTTGCCATTTGATCATTTCTTGTTTATATGTTTTTCACCAAAACATTGCCAATTTTTCATAGAAATGATCACATCTAGTATTTTTATACGTTGCTCCTTGGCTGCCGGCAGGTGCTCATTCATTCAATAAGTATTGAATAGCTAATAACACGTTAGACCTTGGGGATGAAATCCTGAACAAGACAAAAATGATTTTATTTCTTCTAGTGAAGCTAACCGTATAGTAATAAATTCCAATGACTAAACATTCAATAATAAACCTGGGAACTGAGTATTAAAGTAGGAGAAGTGCAAGTTCTCTGGGAGGAAATAGACCAGGCTAAAAGACAACACACAGCCATCACGTCAATGTCTACTGATAGCAGCCCTATAGCTAGGGCAGGGAGACGTGCCCCGCACGTTTCTGAGACTATAACTTTTTATGGGAGCAGACAGTCTTGCTTTTTTTCCTGGAGTAAGTAGAAAACCCCGTTATCAAGTCGATGCCAACTCCCAACGATGGTATAGGACAGGTAGCACTGCTCTTGCGGGTTTCTAAGACTGTAACTCTTGACGGAGCAGCTGGGGTTACAGTTAGCATCCTGAGGCTGGTGGAAATGTCTCCTTCAACGAGACTGAGACCAAAAGGCTTACAGTCATCCTTGTCACTCTTCCTCCGGGACATGCCATGATCTGTTTGCCAGAAAACCTTGGGGATTCTAACTCTGCAAAAGAGCCAGATTCATCGCTTCTTTTGTCTCTGCCTTCTACCACTTCTACATCATTAATCTCTGATTTCTGCAATAGCCTCCTGCCTGCTCTCCTGCCTCTGCCTTTACAGAAGCATCCACTACATTCAATTCCAAATACACATACCTATTACTCGCTATTATTTACATAATATAAATTTCATTTCTGTCCATATCAATGGAATAAAAGCCATAATCTTTCTACTGGTCTAAGAGATTTCTTTAATTTCTCCTCCACCCCTCTGAAATATTTCTCCCATCACACTAGATCCTGTGATGGGAGGCTCTTCCTGCAGACCTGCCCAGTGCTTCCTTGGGACCCAAGAATGCGGTTCACTCTTTGAAATGGTTTTCTTCTAAGTATCCACTTGACTAGGTCCATTACTTCTTATAGTTCTTTTTCAAATGCCACTTTGTCACTGCTGTGTTTCCTGACAATTGCATAATTACATTTACTTTCTGACCCATCCCAATTCTCCCTGTCTCTCCTGCTTAGCTAATTTTGTCCATAGTACTGAACATCAACTGTCATAGTGTGCAGTTCGTCACGCTCTCGCTCTCGCTCACGCTCTCGCTCTCGCTCACGCTCACGCTCTCGCTCACGCTCACGCTCTCGCTCTCGCTCTCGCTCTCGCTCTCGCTCACGCTCTCGCTCTCGCTCTCGCTCTCGCTCACGCTCTCGCTCTCGCTCACGCTCTCGCTCTCGCTCACGCTCTCGCTCTCGCTCTCGCTCTCGCTCACGCTCTCGCTCTCGCTCTCGCTCTCGCTCACGCTCTCGCTCACGCTCACGCTCTCGCTCTCGCTCTCGCTCTCGCTCTCGCTCTCGCTCACGCTCTCGCTCTCGCTCACGCTCTCGCTCTCGCTCTCGCTCTCGCTCACGCTCTCGCTCTCGCTCACGCTCTCGCTCTCGCTCACGCTCTCGCTCTCGCTCACGCTCTCGCTCTCGCTCACGCTCTC
>NC_134537.1:70835896-70843396 GCF_050624435.1 Tenrec ecaudatus | reverse complement strand
TCTCGCTCTCGCTCACGCTCTCGCTCTCGCTCACGCTCTCGCTCTCGCTCACGCTCTCGCTCTCGCTCACGCTCTCGCTCTCGCTCACGCTCTCGCTCTCACTGCATTGCATTTGGCTGCTTTCAAAAACTAGCCCATGACAACTCCATGGGTCATAGCAGAATATTATTCAATATAGGGCTTAGGTCAAAGGGCACTGGAAATATACTATAACTATCACCGTGGGCTGAAGTACACCAATTATCATGAAATTGGTGCAGGATCAGGCAGAATTTCAGCATTTGTTCTGTTTTGCATGGGATCAGCATGTGTAAGGGCTGACCCAATGACAACTAACTGCAGCATATTGAAGCACTGCGTTAACTGAAATGCATAATCCCTAAAATTAAAGCATTATTGTTCTCACTAAAAGTAAGCACTTCCTTTATTCCCACCCCACCACACCCCGCTTTCTTAGTAGAAGGAGTGAGTGTTCCCTTCTTGCTTATGACATAAAGTAGAAAATTTCCATCCTGGACTTAGATTCAGCATCAGTAAAATCCATCTTATCTGTGCAAATTTCTCTCACCATTCTACTTTTCCAAGATTTCGATTGGGATTTTGATTAATAATGTATCTATTTAATCCTATATACAAGGTGAATAAAATGTGCATGGCTTTAAACCTCTTGAGTTTGCATTGCAGAAAAAAGTAAATCAACTTACATGGACAATTAATGATATGTTACCTTCTTTTGCCATTTGATCATTTCTTGTTTATATGTTTTTCACCAAAACATTGCCAATTTTTCATAGAAATGATCACATCTAGTATTTTTATACGTTGCTCCTTGGCTGCCGGCAGGTGCTCATTCATTCAATAAGTATTGAATAGCTAATAACACGTTAGACCTTGGGGATGAAATCCTGAACAAGACAAAAATGATTTTATTTCTTCTAGTGAAGCTAACCGTATAGTAATAAATTCCAATGACTAAACATTCAATAATAAACCTGGGAACTGAGTATTAAAGTAGGAGAAGTGCAAGTTCTCTGGGAGGAAATAGACCAGGCTAAAAGACAACACACAGCCATCACGTCAATGTCTACTGATAGCAGCCCTATAGCTAGGGCAGGGAGACGTGCCCCGCACGTTTCTGAGACTATAACTTTTTATGGGAGCAGACAGTCTTGCTTTTTTTCCTGGAGTAAGTAGAAAACCCCGTTATCAAGTCGATGCCAACTCCCAACGATGGTATAGGACAGGTAGCACTGCTCTTGCGGGTTTCTAAGACTGTAACTCTTGACGGAGCAGCTGGGGTTACAGTTAGCATCCTGAGGCTGGTGGAAATGTCTCCTTCAACGAGACTGAGACCAAAAGGCTTACAGTCATCCTTGTCACTCTTCCTCCGGGACATGCCATGATCTGTTTGCCAGAAAACCTTGGGGATTCTAACTCTGCAAAAGAGCCAGATTCATCGCTTCTTTTGTCTCTGCCTTCTACCACTTCTACATCATTAATCTCTGATTTCTGCAATAGCCTCCTGCCTGCTCTCCTGCCTCTGCCTTTACAGAAGCATCCACTACATTCAATTCCAAATACACATACCTATTACTCGCTATTATTTACATAATATAAATTTCATTTCTGTCCATATCAATGGAATAAAAGCCATAATCTTTCTACTGGTCTAAGAGATTTCTTTAATTTCTCCTCCACCCCTCTGAAATATTTCTCCCATCACACTAGATCCTGTGATGGGAGGCTCTTCCTGCAGACCTGCCCAGTGCTTCCTTGGGACCCAAGAATGCGGTTCACTCTTTGAAATGGTTTTCTTCTAAGTATCCACTTGACTAGGTCCATTACTTCTTATAGTTCTTTTTCAAATGCCACTTTGTCACTGCTGTGTTTCCTGACAATTGCATAATTACATTTACTTTCTGACCCATCCCAATTCTCCCTGTCTCTCCTGCTTAGCTAATTTTGTCCATAGTACTGAACATCAACTGTCATAGTGTGCAGTTCGTCACGCTCTCGCTCTCGCTCACGCTCTCGCTCTCGCTCACGCTCACGCTCTCGCTCACGCTCACGCTCTCGCTCTCGCTCTCGCTCTCGCTCACGCTCTCGCTCTCGCTCTCGCTCACGCTCTCGCTCTCGCTCACGCTCTCGCTCTCGCTCACGCTCTCGCTCTCGCTCTCGCTCTCGCTCTCGCTCACGCTCTCGCTCTCGCTCTCGCTCTCGCTCTCGCTCTCGCTCACGCTCTCGCTCTCGCTCTCGCTCTCGCTCTCGCTCTCGCTCTCGCTCTCGCTCACGCTCTCGCTCTCGCTCACGCTCTCGCTCTCGCTCTCGCTCTCGCTCACGCTCTCGCTCTCGCTCACGCTCTCGCTCTCGCTCACGCTCTCGCTCTCGCTCACGCTCTCGCTCACGCTCTCGCTCTCGCTCACGCTCTCGCTCTCGCTCACGCTCTCGCTCTCGCTCACGCTCTCGCTCTCGCTCACGGTCTCGCTCTCGCTCACGCTCTCGCTCTCGCTCACGCTCTCGCTCTCGCTCACGCTCTCGCTCTCGCTCACGCTCTCGCTCTCGCTCTCGCTCTCGCTCTCGCTCTCGCTCACGCTCTCGCTCTCGCTCTCGCTCTCGCTCACGCTCTCGCTCTCGCTCACGCTCTCGCTCACGCTCACGCTCTCGCTCACGCTCTCGCTCTCGCTCTCGCTCTCGCTCACGCTCTCGCTCTCGCTCTCGCTCTCGCTCTCGCTCTCGCTCTCGCTCTCGCTCTCGCTCACGCTCTCGCTCTCGCTCTCGCTCACGCTCTCGCTCTCGCTCTCGCTCTCGCTCACGCTCTCGCTCTCGCTCACGCTCTCGCTCTCGCTCACGCTCTCGCTCTCGCTCTCGCTCTCGCTCTCGCTCTCGCTCTCGCTCTCGCTCACGCTCTCGCTCTCGCTCTCGCTCACGCTCACGCTCTCGCTCACGCTCTCGCTCTCGCTCACGCTCTCGCTCTCGCTCACGCTCTCGCTCTCGCTCACGCTCTCGCTCTCGCTCACGCTCTCGCTCTCGCTCACGCTCTCGCTCTCGCTCACGCTCTCGCTCTCGCTCTCGCTCTCGCTCTCGCTCTCGCTCACGCTCTCGCTCTCGCTCACGCTCTCGCTCACGCTCACGCTCTCGCTCACGCTCTCGCTCACGCTCACGCTCTCGCTCACGCTCTCGCTCTCGCTCACGCTCTCGCTCTCGCTCACGCTCTCGCTCTCGCTCACGCTCTCGCTCTCGCTCACGCTCTCGCTCACGCTCTCGCTCTCGCTCACGCTCTCGCTCTCGCTCTCGCTCTCGCTCTCGCTCTCGCTCTCGCTCCCGCTCTCGCTCTCGCTCGCGCTCATGCTCCCGCTCCCGCTCCCGCTCTCGCTCGCGCTCCCGCTCTCGCTCGCGCTCTCGCTCTCGCTCCCGCTCCCGCTCTCGCTCGCGCTCCCGCTCTCGCTCGCGCTCCCGCTCTCGCTCGCGCTCCCGCTCTCGCTCGCGCTCCCGCTCTCGCTCGCGCTCCCGCTCTCGCTCGCGCTCCCGCTCTCGCTCGCGCTCTCGCTCTCGCTCCCGCTCCCGCTCTCGCTCGCGCTCCCGCTCTCGCTCGCGCTCCCGCTCTCGCTCGCGCTCCCGCTCTCGCTCGCGCTCCCGCTCTCGCTCGCGCTCCCGCTCTCGCTCGCGCTCCCGCTCTCGCTCGCGCTCACGCTCTCGCTCTCGCTCTCGCTCTCGCTCGCGCTCTCGCTCTCGCTCTCGCTCACGCTCTCGCTCTCGCTCACGCTCTCGCTCTCGCTCACGCTCTCGCTCTCGCTCTCGCTCTCGCTCACGCTCTCGCTCTCGCTCTCGCTCACGCTCTCGCTCTCGCTCACGCTCTCGCTCTCGCTCACGCTCTCGCTCTCGCTCACGCTCTCGCTCTCGCTCACGCTCTCGCTCTCGCTCACGCTCTCGCTCTCGCTCACGCTCTCGCTCTCGCTCACGCTCTCGCTCTCGCTCTCGCTCTCGCTCTCGCTCTCGCTCACGCTCTCGCTCTCGCTCTCGCTCTCGCTCACGCTCTCGCTCTCGCTCACGCTCTCGCTCACGCTCACGCTCTCGCTCACGCTCTCGCTCTCGCTCTCGCTCTCGCTCACGCTCTCGCTCTCGCTCTCGCTCTCGCTCTCGCTCTCGCTCTCGCTCTCGCTCTCGCTCACGCTCTCGCTCTCGCTCTCGCTCACGCTCTCGCTCTCGCTCTCGCTCTCGCTCACGCTCTCGCTCTCGCTCACGCTCTCGCTCTCGCTCACGCTCTCGCTCTCGCTCTCGCTCTCGCTCTCGCTCTCGCTCTCGCTCACGCTCTCGCTCTCGCTCACGCTCTCGCTCTCGCTCTCGCTCTCGCTCTCGCTCTCGCTCACGCTCTCGCTCTCGCTCACGCTCTCGCTCTCGCTCACGCTCTCGCTCTCGCTCTCGCTCACGCTCTCGCTCTCGCTCACGCTCTCGCTCTCGCTCTCGCTCTCGCTCTCGCTCACGCTCTCGCTCTCGCTCACGCTCTCGCTCTCGCTCACGCTCTCGCTCTCGCTCACGCTCTCGCTCTCGCTCACGCTCTCGCTCTCGCTCACGCTCTCGCTCTCGCTCTCGCTCACGCTCTCGCTCTCGCTCTCGCTCTCGCTCACGCTCTCGCTCTCGCTCTCGCTCTCGCTCTCGCTCACGCTCTCGCTCTCGCTCACGCTCTCGCTCTCGCTCACGCTCTCGCTCTCGCTCTCGCTCTCGCTCTCGCTCTCGCTCTCGCTCACGCTCTCGCTCTCGCTCACGCTCTCGCTCACGCTCTCGCTCTCGCTCACGCTCTCGCTCTCGCTCACGCTCTCGCTCTCGCTCACGCTCTCGCTCTCGCTCACGCTCTCGCTCTCGCTCACGCTCTCGCTCTCGCTCACGCTCTCGCTCTCGCTCACGCTCTCGCTCTCGCTCTCGCTCTCGCTCTCGCTCTCGCTCACGCTCTCGCTCTCGCTCACGCTCTCGCTCACGCTCACGCTCTCGCTCACGCTCTCGCTCACGCTCACGCTCTCGCTCACGCTCTCGCTCTCGCTCACGCTCTCGCTCTCGCTCACGCTCTCGCTCTCGCTCACGCTCTCGCTCTCGCTCACGCTCTCGCTCACGCTCTCGCTCTCGCTCACGCTCTCGCTCTCGCTCTCGCTCTCGCTCTCGCTCTCGCTCTCGCTCCCGCTCTCGCTCTCGCTCCCGCTCATGCTCTCGCTCCCGCTCCCGCTCTCGCTCGCGCTCCCGCTCTCGCTCGCGCTCTCGCTCTCGCTCCCGCTCCCGCTCTCGCTCGCGCTCCCGCTCTCGCTCGCGCTCCCGCTCTCGCTCGCGCTCCCGCTCTCGCTCGCGCTCCCGCTCTCGCTCGCGCTCCCGCTCTCGCTCGCGCTCCCGCTCTCGCTCGCGCTCCCGCTCTCGCTCGCGCTCCCGCTCTCGCTCCCGCTCCCGCTCTCGCTCGCGCTCCCGCTCTCGCTCGCGCTCCCGCTCTCGCTCGCGCTCCCGCTCTCGCTCGCGCTCCCGCTCTCGCTCGCGCTCCCGCTCTCGCTCGCGCTCCCGCTCTCGCTCGCGCTCCCGCTCTCGCTCGCGCTCCCGCTCTCGCTCGCGCTCCCGCTCTCGCTCGCGCTCCCGCTCTCGCTCGCGCTCCCGCTCGCGCTCTCGCTCCCGCTCGCGCTCTCGCTCCCGCTCGCGCTCTCGCTCCCGCTCGCGCTCTCGCTCCCGCTCGCGCTCTCGCTCCCGCTCGCGCTCTCGCTCTCGCTCGCGCTCTCGCTCTCGCTCACGCTCTCGCTCTCGCTCACGCTCTCGCTCTCGCTCACGCTCTCGCTGATTTAGGAGGCTCAGCACAAGGCTCTTGATTCATGTTTCACTCATGGTGGCTCTTTTTCCCCAAGAGTAATAAAACCCCATTTCTGATTCACAGCTAACGAAATGTCCACACTAAACAGTCCCACATTAGGGTTTATTTGCATGGCCCGATCACACGGGGTATCGTGTTCATTCGTTACATTGTTAGCAAATTATCCAGTCTCCTGGATAGATCACAACCACCTCACATTTGCATTCGCGGGTCTCTATGAATCAGCCTCAACTCAATGGCAATGAATTTTTTAGTTCGGTTAACCCAGTTAGTTGGCGAGAGTTACAGAGATTAAGGCTGGAAGATATCAAGTCATTCACTGCATTGCATTTGGCTGCTTTCAAAAACTAGCCCATGACAACTCCATGGGTCATAGCAGAATATTATTCAATATAGGGCTTAGGTCAAAGGGCACTGGAAATATACTATAACTATCACCGTGGGCTGAAGTACACCAATTATCATGAAATTGGTGCAGGATCAGGCAGAATTTCAGCATTTGTTCTGTTTTGCATGGGATCAGCATGTGTAAGGGCTGACCCAATGACAACTAACTGCAGCATATTGAAGCACTGCGTTAACTGAAATGCATAATCCCTAAAATTAAAGCATTATTGTTCTCACTAAAAGTAAGCACTTCCTTTATTCCCACCCCACCACACCCCGCTTTCTTAGTAGAAGGAGTGAGTGTTCCCTTCTTGCTTATGACATAAAGTAGAAAATTTCCATCCTGGACTTAGATTCAGCATCAGTAAAATCCATCTTATCTGTGCAAATTTCTCTCACCATTCTACTTTTCCAAGATTTCGATTGGGATTTTGATTAATAATGTATCTATTTAATCCTATATACAAGGTGAATAAAATGTGCATGGCTTTAAACCTCTTGAGTTTGCATTGCAGAAAAAAGTAAATCAACTTACATGGACAATTAATGATATGTTACCTTCTTTTGCCATTTGATCATTTCTTGTTTATATGTTTTTCACCAAAACATTGCCAATTTTTCATAGAAATGATCACATCTAGTATTTTTATACGTTGCTCCTTGGCTGCCGGCAGGTGCTCATTCATTCAATAAGTATTGAATAGCTAATAACACGTTAGACCTTGGGGATGAAATCCTGAACAAGACAAAAATGATTTTATTTCTTCTAGTGAAGCTAACCGTATAGTAATAAATTCCAATGACTAAACATTCAATAATAAACCTGGGAACTGAGTATTAAAGTAGGAGAAGTGCAAGTTCTCTGGGAGGAAATAGACCAGGCTAAAAGACAACACACAGCCATCACGTCAATGTCTACTGATAGCAGCCCTATAGCTAGGGCAGGGAGACGTGCCCCGCACGTTTCTGAGACTATAACTTTTTATGGGAGCAGACAGTCTTGCTTTTTTTCCTGGAGTAAGTAGAAAACCCCGTTATCAAGTCGATGCCAACTCCCAACGATGGTATAGGACAGGTAGCACTGCTCTTGCGGGTTTCTAAGACTGTAACTCTTGACGGAGCAGCTGGGGTTACAGTTAGCATCCTGAGGCTGGTGGAAATGTCTCCTTCAACGAGACTGAGACCAAAAGGCTTACAGTCATCCTTGTCACTCTTCCTCCGGGACATGCCATGATCTGTTTGCCAGAAAACCTTGGGGATTCTAACTCTGCAAAAGA
>NC_134537.1:70818396-70833396 GCF_050624435.1 Tenrec ecaudatus | reverse complement strand
CGCTCACGCTCTCGCTCTCGCTCACGCTCTCGCTCTCGCTCACGCTCTCGCTCTCGCTCACGCTCTCGCTCTCGCTCACGCTCTCGCTCTCGCTCTCGCTGATTTAGGAGGCTCAGCACAAGGCTCTTGATTCATGTTTCACTCATGGTGGCTCTTTTTCCCCAAGAGTAATAAAACCCCATTTCTGATTCACAGCTAACGAAATGTCCACACTAAACAGTCCCACATTAGGGTTTATTTGCATGGCCCGATCACACGGGGTATCGTGTTCATTCGTTACATTGTTAGCAAATTATCCAGTCTCCTGGATAGATCACAACCACCTCACATTTGCATTCGCGGGTCTCTATGAATCAGCCTCAACTCAATGGCAATGAATTTTTTAGTTCGGTTAACCCAGTTAGTTGGCGAGAGTTACAGAGATTAAGGCTGGAAGATATCAAGTCATTCACTGCATTGCATTTGGCTGCTTTCAAAAACTAGCCCATGACAACTCCATGGGTCATAGCAGAATATTATTCAATATAGGGCTTAGGTCAAAGGGCACTGGAAATATACTATAACTATCACCGTGGGCTGAAGTACACCAATTATCATGAAATTGGTGCAGGATCAGGCAGAATTTCAGCATTTGTTCTGTTTTGCATGGGATCAGCATGTGTAAGGGCTGACCCAATGACAACTAACTGCAGCATATTGAAGCACTGCGTTAACTGAAATGCATAATCCCTAAAATTAAAGCATTATTGTTCTCACTAAAAGTAAGCACTTCCTTTATTCCCACCCCACCACACCCCGCTTTCTTAGTAGAAGGAGTGAGTGTTCCCTTCTTGCTTATGACATAAAGTAGAAAATTTCCATCCTGGACTTAGATTCAGCATCAGTAAAATCCATCTTATCTGTGCAAATTTCTCTCACCATTCTACTTTTCCAAGATTTCGATTGGGATTTTGATTAATAATGTATCTATTTAATCCTATATACAAGGTGAATAAAATGTGCATGGCTTTAAACCTCTTGAGTTTGCATTGCAGAAAAAAGTAAATCAACTTACATGGACAATTAATGATATGTTACCTTCTTTTGCCATTTGATCATTTCTTGTTTATATGTTTTTCACCAAAACATTGCCAATTTTTCATAGAAATGATCACATCTAGTATTTTTATACGTTGCTCCTTGGCTGCCGGCAGGTGCTCATTCATTCAATAAGTATTGAATAGCTAATAACACGTTAGACCTTGGGGATGAAATCCTGAACAAGACAAAAATGATTTTATTTCTTCTAGTGAAGCTAACCGTATAGTAATAAATTCCAATGACTAAACATTCAATAATAAACCTGGGAACTGAGTATTAAAGTAGGAGAAGTGCAAGTTCTCTGGGAGGAAATAGACCAGGCTAAAAGACAACACACAGCCATTACGTCAATGTCTACTGATAGCAGCCCTATAGCTAGGGCAGGGAGACGTGCCCCGCACGTTTCTGAGACTATAACTTTTTATGGGAGCAGACAGTCTTGCTTTTTTTCCTGGAGTAAGTAGAAAACCCCGTTATCAAGTCGATGCCAACTCCCAACGATGGTATAGGACAGGTAGCACTGCTCTTGCGGGTTTCTAAGACTGTAACTCTTGACGGAGCAGCTGGGGTTACAGTTAGCATCCTGAGGCTGGTGGAAATGTCTCCTTCAACGAGACTGAGACCAAAAGGCTTACAGTCATCCTTGTCACTCTTCCTCCGGGACATGCCATGATCTGTTTGCCAGAAAACCTTGGGGATTCTAACTCTGCAAAAGAGCCAGATTCATCGCTTCTTTTGTCTCTGCCTTCTACCACTTCTACATCATTAATCTCTGATTTCTGCAATAGCCTCCTGCCTGCTCTCCTGCCTCTGCCTTTACAGAAGCATCCACTACATTCAATTCCAAATACACATACCTATTACTCGCTATTATTTACATAATATAAATTTCATTTCTGTCCATATCAATGGAATAAAAGCCATAATCTTTCTACTGGTCTAAGAGATTTCTTTAATTTCTCCTCCACCCCTCTGAAATATTTCTCCCATCACACTAGATCCTGTGATGGGAGGCTCTTCCTGCAGACCTGCCCAGTGCTTCCTTGGGACCCAAGAATGCGGTTCACTCTTTGAAATGGTTTTCTTCTAAGTATCCACTTGACTAGGTCCATTACTTCTTATAGTTCTTTTTCAAATGCCACTTTGTCACTGCTGTGTTTCCTGACAATTGCATAATTACATTTACTTTCTGACCCATCCCAATTCTCCCTGTCTCTCCTGCTTAGCTAATTTTGTCCATAGTACTGAACATCAACTGTCATAGTGTGCAGTTCGTCACGCTCTCGCTCTCGCTCACGCTCACGCTCTCGCTCACGCTCACGCTCTCGCTCTCGCTCTCGCTCTCGCTCACGCTCTCGCTCACGCTCTCGCTCTCGCTCACGCTCTCGCTCTCGCTCACGCTCTCGCTCTCGCTCACGCTCTCGCTCTCGCTCACGCTCTCGCTCTCGCTCTCGCTCTCGCTCTCGCTCACGCTCTCGCTCACGCTCACGCTCTCGCTCTCGCTCTCGCTCTCGCTCACGCTCTCGCTCACGCTCTCGCTCACGCTCTCGCTCTCGCTCTCGCTCTCGCTCTCGCTCTCGCTCTCGCTCTCGCTCTCGCTCTCGCTCTCGCTCACGCTCTCGCTCTCGCTCACGCTCTCGCTCTCGCTCACGCTCTCGCTCTCGCTCACGCTCTCGCTCTCGCTCACGCTCTCGCTCTCGCTCACGCTCTCGCTCTCGCTCACGCTCTCGCTCTCGCTCACGCTCTCGCTCTCGCTCACGCTCTCGCTCTCGCTCACGCTCTCGCTCTCGCTCTCGCTCTCGCTCTCGCTCTCGCTCTCGCTCTCGCTCTCGCTCACGCTCTCGCTCTCGCTCACGCTCACGCTCTCGCTCACGCTCTCGCTCTCGCTCACGCTCTCGCTCTCGCTCTCGCTCTCGCTCTCGCTCTCGCTCTCGCTCACGCTCTCGCTCTCGCTCACGCTCTCGCTCTCGCTCTCGCTCTCGCTCACGCTCTCGCTCTCGCTCTCGCTCACGCTCTCGCTCTCGCTCACGCTCTCGCTCTCGCTCACGCTCTCGCTCTCGCTCACGCTCTCGCTCTCGCTCACGCTCTCGCTCTCGCTCTCGCTCTCGCTCACGCTCTCGCTCTCGCTCACGCTCTCGCTCTCGCTCACGCTCTCGCTCTCGCTCACGCTCTCGCTCTCGCTCACGCTCTCGCTCTCGCTCACGCTCTCGCTCTCGCTCACGCTCTCGCTCACGCTCTTGCTCTCGCTCTCGCTCTCGCTCACGCTCTCGCTCTCGCTCACGCTCTCGCTCTCGCTCACGCTCTCGCTCTCGCTCACGCTCTCGCTCTCGCTCACGCTCTCGCTCTCGCTCACGCTCTCGCTCTCGCTCACGCTCTCGCTCTCGCTCACGCTCTCGCTCTCGCTCACGCTCTCGCTCTCGCTCACGCTCTCGCTCTCGCTCACGCTCTCGCTCTCGCTCACGCTCTCGCTCTCGCTCTCGCTCTCGCTCTCGCTCTCGCTCTCGCTCTCGCGCTCGCTCACGCTCTCGCTCTCGCTCTCGCTCACGCTCTCGCTCACGCTCACGCTCTCGCTCTCGCTCACGCTCTCGCTCTGGCTCACGCTCACGCTCTCGCTCACGCTCTCGCTCTCGCTCACGCTCTCGCTCTCGCTCACGCTCTCGCTCTCGCTCACGCTCTCGCTCTCGCTCTCGCTCTCGCTCACGCTCTCGCTCTCGCTCACGCTCTCGCTCTCGCTCACGCTCTCGCTCTCGCTCACGCTCTCGCTCTCGCTCACGCTCTCGCTCTCGCTCACGCTCTCGCTCTCGCTCACGCTCTCGCTCTCGCTCACGCTCTCGCTCTCGCTCACGCTCTCGCTCTCGCTCACGCTCTCGCTCTCGCTCACGCTCTCGCTCTCGCTCACGCTCTCGCTCTCGCTCACGCTCTCGCTCTCGCTCACGCTCTCGCTCTCGCTCACGCTCTCGCTCTCGCTCACGCTCTCGCTCTCGCTCACGCTCTCGCTCTCGCTCACGCTCTCGCTCTCGCTCACGCTCTCGCTCTCGCTCACGCTCTCGCTCTCGCTCTCGCTCACGCTCTCGCTCTCGCTGATTTAGGAGGCTCAGCACAAGGCTCTTGATTCATGTTTCACTCATGGTGGCTCTTTTTCCCCAAGAGTAATAAAACCCCATTTCTGATTCACAGCTAACGAAATGTCCACACTAAACAGTCCCACATTAGGGTTTATTTGCATGGCCCGATCACACGGGGTATCGTGTTCATTCGTTACATTGTTAGCAAATTATCCAGTCTCCTGGATAGATCACAACCACCTCACATTTGCATTCGCGGGTCTCTATGAATCAGCCTCAACTCAATGGCAATGAATTTTTTAGTTCGGTTAACCCAGTTAGTTGGCGAGAGTTACAGAGATTAAGGCTGGAAGATATCAAGTCATTCACTGCATTGCATTTGGCTGCTTTCAAAAACTAGCCCATGACAACTCCATGGGTCATAGCAGAATATTATTCAATATAGGGCTTAGGTCAAAGGGCACTGGAAATATACTATAACTATCACCGTGGGCTGAAGTACACCAATTATCATGAAATTGGTGCAGGATCAGGCAGAATTTCAGCATTTGTTCTGTTTTGCATGGGATCAGCATGTGTAAGGGCTGACCCAATGACAACTAACTGCAGCATATTGAAGCACTGCGTTAACTGAAATGCATAATCCCTAAAATTAAAGCATTATTGTTCTCACTAAAAGTAAGCACTTCCTTTATTCCCACCCCACCACACCCCGCTTTCTTAGTAGAAGGAGTGAGTGTTCCCTTCTTGCTTATGACATAAAGTAGAAAATTTCCATCCTGGACTTAGATTCAGCATCAGTAAAATCCATCTTATCTGTGCAAATTTCTCTCACCATTCTACTTTTCCAAGATTTCGATTGGGATTTTGATTAATAATGTATCTATTTAATCCTATATACAAGGTGAATAAAATGTGCATGGCTTTAAACCTCTTGAGTTTGCATTGCAGAAAAAAGTAAATCAACTTACATGGACAATTAATGATATGTTACCTTCTTTTGCCATTTGATCATTTCTTGTTTATATGTTTTTCACCAAAACATTGCCAATTTTTCATAGAAATGATCACATCTAGTATTTTTATACGTTGCTCCTTGGCTGCCGGCAGGTGCTCATTCATTCAATAAGTATTGAATAGCTAATAACACGTTAGACCTTGGGGATGAAATCCTGAACAAGACAAAAATGATTTTATTTCTTCTAGTGAAGCTAACCGTATAGTAATAAATTCCAATGACTAAACATTCAATAATAAACCTGGGAACTGAGTATTAAAGTAGGAGAAGTGCAAGTTCTCTGGGAGGAAATAGACCAGGCTAAAAGACAACACACAGCCATTACGTCAATGTCTACTGATAGCAGCCCTATAGCTAGGGCAGGGAGACGTGCCCCGCACGTTTCTGAGACTATAACTTTTTATGGGAGCAGACAGTCTTGCTTTTTTTCCTGGAGTAAGTAGAAAACCCCGTTATCAAGTCGATGCCAACTCCCAACGATGGTATAGGACAGGTAGCACTGCTCTTGCGGGTTTCTAAGACTGTAACTCTTGACGGAGCAGCTGGGGTTACAGTTAGCATCCTGAGGCTGGTGGAAATGTCTCCTTCAACGAGACTGAGACCAAAAGGCTTACAGTCATCCTTGTCACTCTTCCTCCGGGACATGCCATGATCTGTTTGCCAGAAAACCTTGGGGATTCTAACTCTGCAAAAGAGCCAGATTCATCGCTTCTTTTGTCTCTGCCTTCTACCACTTCTACATCATTAATCTCTGATTTCTGCAATAGCCTCCTGCCTGCTCTCCTGCCTCTGCCTTTACAGAAGCATCCACTACATTCAATTCCAAATACACATACCTATTACTCGCTATTATTTACATAATATAAATTTCATTTCTGTCCATATCAATGGAATAAAAGCCATAATCTTTCTACTGGTCTAAGAGATTTCTTTAATTTCTCCTCCACCCCTCTGAAATATTTCTCCCATCACACTAGATCCTGTGATGGGAGGCTCTTCCTGCAGACCTGCCCAGTGCTTCCTTGGGACCCAAGAATGCGGTTCACTCTTTGAAATGGTTTTCTTCTAAGTATCCACTTGACTAGGTCCATTACTTCTTATAGTTCTTTTTCAAATGCCACTTTGTCACTGCTGTGTTTCCTGACAATTGCATAATTACATTTACTTTCTGACCCATCCCAATTCTCCCTGTCTCTCCTGCTTAGCTAATTTTGTCCATAGTACTGAACATCAACTGTCATAGTGTGCAGTTCGTCACGCTCTCGCTCTCGCTCACGCTCACGCTCTCGCTCACGCTCACGCTCTCGCTCTCGCTCTCGCTCTCGCTCACGCTCTCGCTCACGCTCTCGCTCTCGCTCACGCTCTCGCTCTCGCTCACGCTCTCGCTCTCGCTCACGCTCTCGCTCTCGCTCACGCTCTCGCTCTCGCTCTCGCTCTCGCTCTCGCTCACGCTCTCGCTCTCGCTCTCGCTCTCGCTCTCGCTCTCGCTCTCGCTCTCGCTCACGCTCTCGCTCTCGCTCACGCTCTCGCTCTCGCTCTCGCTCACGCTCTCGCTCTCGCTCACGCTCTCGCTCTCGCTCACGCTCTCGCTCTCGCTCACGCTCTCGCTCTCGCTCACGCTCTCGCTCTCGCTCACGCTCTCGCTCTCGCTCACGCTCTCGCTCTCGCTCACGCTCTCGCTCTCGCTCACGCTCTCGCTCTCGCTCTCGCTCTCGCTCTCGCTCTCGCTCTCGCTCTCGCTCTCGCTCACGCTCTCGCTCTCGCTCACGCTCTCGCTCTCGCTCACGCTCTCGCTCTCGCTCACGCTCTCGCTCTCGCTCACGCTCACGCTCTCGCTCACGCTCTCGCTCTCGCTCACGCTCTCGCTCTCGCTCTCGCTCTCGCTCTCGCTCTCGCTCTCGCTCTCGCTCACGCTCTCGCTCTCGCTCACGCTCTCGCTCTCGCTCTCGCTCTCGCTCACGCTCACGCTCTCGCTCACGCTCTCGCTCTCGCTCACGCTCTCGCTCTCGCTCACGCTCTCGCTCTCGCTCACGCTCTCGCTCTCGCTCACGCTCTCGCTCTCGCTCACGCTCTCGCTCTCGCTCTCGCTCTCGCTCTCGCTCTCGCTCTCGCTCACGCTCTCGCTCTCGCTCACGCTCTCGCTCTCGCTCTCGCTCTCGCTCACGCTCTCGCTCTCGCTCACGCTCTCGCTCTCGCTCACGCTCTCGCTCTCGCTCACGCTCACGCTCTCGCTCACGCTCTCGCTCTCGCTCACGCTCTCGCTCTCGCTCACGCTCTCGCTCTCGCTCACGCTCTCGCTCTCGCTCACGCTCTCGCTCTCGCTCACGCTCTCGCTCTCGCTCACGCTCTCGCTCTCGCTCACGCTCTCGCTGATTTAGGAGGCTCAGCACAAGGCTCTTGATTCATGTTTCACTCATGGTGGCTCTTTTTCCCCAAGAGTAATAAAACCCCATTTCTGATTCACAGCTAACGAAATGTCCACACTAAACAGTCCCACATTAGGGTTTATTTGCATGGCCCGATCACACGGGGTATCGTGTTCATTCGTTACATTGTTAGCAAATTATCCAGTCTCCTGGATAGATCACAACCACCTCACATTTGCATTCGCGGGTCTCTATGAATCAGCCTCAACTCAATGGCAATGAATTTTTTAGTTCGGTTAACCCAGTTAGTTGGCGAGAGTTACAGAGATTAAGGCTGGAAGATATCAAGTCATTCACTGCATTGCATTTGGCTGCTTTCAAAAACTAGCCCATGACAACTCCATGGGTCATAGCAGAATATTATTCAATATAGGGCTTAGGTCAAAGGGCACTGGAAATATACTATAACTATCACCGTGGGCTGAAGTACACCAATTATCATGCAATTGGTGCAGGATCAGGCAGAATTTCAGCATTTGTTCTGTTTTGCATGGGATCAGCATGTGTAAGGGCTGACCCAATGACAACTAACTGCAGCATATTGAAGCACTGCGTTAACTGAAATGCATAATCCCTAAAATTAAAGCATTATTGTTCTCACTAAAAGTAAGCACTTCCTTTATTCCCACCCCACCACACCCCGCTTTCTTAGTAGAAGGAGTGAGTGTTCCCTTCTTGCTTATGACATAAAGTAGAAAATTTCCATCCTGGACTTAGATTCAGCATCAGTAAAATCCATCTTATCTGTGCAAATTTCTCTCACCATTCTACTTTTCCAAGATTTCGATTGGGATTTTGATTAATAATGTATCTATTTAATCCTATATACAAGGTGAATAAAATGTGCATGGCTTTAAACCTCTTGAGTTTGCATTGCAGAAAAAAGTAAATCAACTTACATGGACAATTAATGATATGTTACCTTCTTTTGCCATTTGATCATTTCTTGTTTATATGTTTTTCACCAAAACATTGCCAATTTTTCATAGAAATGATCACATCTAGTATTTTTATACGTTGCTCCTTGGCTGCCGGCAGGTGCTCATTCATTCAATAAGTATTGAATAGCTAATAACACGTTAGACCTTGGGGATGAAATCCTGAACAAGACAAAAATGATTTTATTTCTTCTAGTGAAGCTAACCGTATAGTAATAAATTCCAATGACTAAACATTCAATAATAAACCTGGGAACTGAGTATTAAAGTAGGAGAAGTGCAAGTTCTCTGGGAGGAAATAGACCAGGCTAAAAGACAACACACAGCCATCACGTCAATGTCTACTGATAGCAGCCCTATAGCTAGGGCAGGGAGACGTGCCCCGCACGTTTCTGAGACTATAACTTTTTATGGGAGCAGACAGTCTTGCTTTTTTTCCTGGAGTAAGTAGAAAACCCCGTTATCAAGTCGATGCCAACTCCCAACGATGGTATAGGACAGGTAGCACTGCTCTTGCGGGTTTCTAAGACTGTAACTCTTGACGGAGCAGCTGGGGTTACAGTTAGCATCCTGAGGCTGGTGGAAATGTCTCCTTCAACGAGACTGAGACCAAAAGGCTTACAGTCATCCTTGTCACTCTTCCTCCGGGACATGCCATGATCTGTTTGCCAGAAAACCTTGGGGATTCTAACTCTGCAAAAGAGCCAGATTCATCGCTTCTTTTGTCTCTGCCTTCTACCACTTCTACATCATTAATCTCTGATTTCTGCAATAGCCTCCTGCCTGCTCTCCTGCCTCTGCCTTTACAGAAGCATCCACTACATTCAATTCCAAATACACATACCTATTACTCGCTATTATTTACATAATATAAATTTCATTTCTGTCCATATCAATGGAATAAAAGCCATAATCTTTCTACTGGTCTAAGAGATTTCTTTAATTTCTCCTCCACCCCTCTGAAATATTTCTCCCATCACACTAGATCCTGTGATGGGAGGCTCTTCCTGCAGACCTGCCCAGTGCTTCCTTGGGACCCAAGAATGCGGTTCACTCTTTGAAATGGTTTTCTTCTAAGTATCCACTTGACTAGGTCCATTACTTCTTATAGTTCTTTTTCAAATGCCACTTTGTCACTGCTGTGTTTCCTGACAATTGCATAATTACATTTACTTTCTGACCCATCCCAATTCTCCCTGTCTCTCCTGCTTAGCTAATTTTGTCCATAGTACTGAACATCAACTGTCATAGTGTGCAGTTCGTCACGCTCTCGCTCTCGCTCACGCTCTCGCTCTCGCTCACGCTCACGCTCTCGCTCACGCTCACGCTCTCGCTCTCGCTCTCGCTCTCGCTCACGCTCTCGCTCTCGCTCTCGCTCACGCTCTCGCTCTCGCTCACGCTCTCGCTCTCGCTCACGCTCTCGCTCTCGCTCTCGCTCTCGCTCTCGCTCACGCTCTCGCTCTCGCTCTCGCTCTCGCTCTCGCTCTCGCTCACGCTCTCGCTCTCGCTCTCGCTCTCGCTCTCGCTCTCGCTCTCGCTCTCGCTCACGCTCTCGCTCTCGCTCACGCTCTCGCTCTCGCTCTCGCTCTCGCTCACGCTCTCGCTCTCGCTCACGCTCTCGCTCTCGCTCACGCTCTCGCTCTCGCTCACGCTCTCGCTCACGCTCTCGCTCTCGCTCACGCTCTCGCTCTCGCTCACGCTCTCGCTCTCGCTCACGCTCTCGCTCTCGCTCACGGTCTCGCTCTCGCTCACGCTCTCGCTCTCGCTCACGCTCTCGCTCTCGCTCACGCTCTCGCTCTCGCTCACGCTCTCGCTCTCGCTCTCGCTCTCGCTCTCGCTCTCGCTCACGCTCTCGCTCTCGCTCTCGCTCTCGCTCACGCTCTCGCTCTCGCTCACGCTCTCGCTCACGCTCACGCTCTCGCTCACGCTCTCGCTCTCGCTCTCGCTCTCGCTCACGCTCTCGCTCTCGCTCTCGCTCTCGCTCTCGCTCTCGCTCTCGCTCTCGCTCTCGCTCTCGCTCTCGCTCACGCTCTCGCTCTCGCTCTCGCTCTCGCTCACGCTCTCGCTCTCGCTCACGCTCTCGCTCTCGCTCACGCTCTCGCTCTCGCTCTCGCTCTCGCTCTCGCTCTCGCTCTCGCTCTCGCTCACGCTCTCGCTCTCGCTCACGCTCTCGCTCTCGCTCTCGCTCTCGCTCTCGCTCTCGCTCACGCTCTCGCTCTCGCTCACGCTCTCGCTCTCGCTCACGCTCTCGCTCTCGCTCTCGCTCACGCTCTCGCTCTCGCTCACGCTCTCGCTCTCGCTCTCGCTCTCGCTCTCGCTCTCGCTCACGCTCTCGCTCTCGCTCACGCTCTCGCTCTCGCTCACGCTCTCGCTCTCGCTCACGCTCTCGCTCTCGCTCACGCTCTCGCTCTCGCTCACGCTCTCGCTCTCGCTCTCGCTCACGCTCTCGCTCTCGCTCTCGCTCTCGCTCACGCTCTCGCTCTCGCTCTCGCTCTCGCTCTCGCTCTCGCTCACGCTCTCGCTCTCGCTCACGCTCTCGCTCTCGCTCACGCTCTCGCTCTCGCTCTCGCTCTCGCTCTCGCTCTCGCTCTCGCTCTCGCTCACGCTCTCGCTCTCGCTCACGCTCTCGCTCACGCTCACGCTCTCGCTCACGCTCTCGCTCTCGCTCACGCTCTCGCTCTCGCTCACGCTCTCGCTCTCGCTCACGCTCTCGCTCTCGCTCACGCTCTCGCTCTCGCTCACGCTCTCGCTCTCGCTCACGCTCTCGCTCTCGCTCTCGCTCTCGCTCTCGCTCTCGCTCTCGCTCACGCTCTCGCTCTCGCTCACGCTCTCGCTCACGCTCACGCTCACGCTCTCGCTCACGCTCTCGCTCACGCTCACGCTCTCGCTCACGCTCTCGCTCTCGCTCACGCTCTCGCTCTCGCTCACGCTCTCGCTCTCGCTCACGCTCTCGCTCTCGCTCACGCTCTCGCTCACGCTCTCGCTCTCGCTCACGCTCTCGCTCTCGCTCTCGCTCTCGCTCTCGCTCTCGCTCTCGCTCCCGCTCTCGCTCTCGCTCCCGCTCATGCTCTCGCTCCCGCTCCCGCTCTCGCTCGCGCTCCCGCTCTCGCTCGCGCTCTCGCTCTCGCTCCCGCTCCCGCTCTCGCTCGCGCTCCCGCTCTCGCTCGCGCTCCCGCTCTCGCTCGCGCTCCCGCTCTCGCTCCCGCTCCCGCTCTCGCTCGCGCTCCCGCTCTCGCTCGCGCTCCCGCTCTCGCTCGCGCTCCCGCTCTCGCTCGCGCTCCCGCTCTCGCTCCCGCTCCCGCTCTCGCTCGCGCTCCCGCTCTCGCTCGCGCTCCCGCTCTCGCTCGCGCTCCCGCTCTCGCTCGCGCTCCCGCTCTCGCTCGCGCTCCCGCTCTCGCTCGCGCTCCCGCTCTCGCTCGCGCTCCCGCTCTCGCTCGCGCTCCCGCTCTCGCTCGCGCTCCCGCTCTCGCTCGCGCTCCCGCTCTCGCTCGCGCTCCCGCTCTCGCTCGCGCTCCCGCTCTCGCTCGCGCTCCCGCTCTCGCTCGCGCTCCCGCTCTCGCTCGCGCTCCCGCTCTCGCTCGCGCTCCCGCTCTCGCTCGCGCTCACGCTCTCGCTCTCGCTCTCGCTCTCGCTCTCGCTCTCGCTCTCGCTCGCGCTCTCGCTCTCGCTCACGCTCTCGCTCTCGCTCTCGCTCTCGCTCTCGCTCTCGCTCTCGCTCTCGCTCGCGCTCTCGCTCTCGCTCTCGCTCACGCTCTCGCTCTCGCTCACGCTCTCGCTCTCGCTCACGCTCTCGCTCTCGCTCACGGTCTCGCTCTCGCTCACGCTCTCGCTCTCGCTCACGCTCTCGCTCTCGCTCACGCTCTCGCTCTCGCTCACGCTCTCGCTCTCGCTCTCGCTCTCGCTCTCGCTCTCGCTCACGCTCTCGCTCTCGCTCTCGCTCTCGCTCACGCTCTCGCTCTCGCTCACGCTCTCGCTCACGCTCACGCTCTCGCTCACGCTCTCGCTCTCGCTCTCGCTCTCGCTCACGCTCTCGCTCTCGCTCTCGCTCTCGCTCTCGCTCTCGCTCTCGCTCTCGCTCACGCTCTCGCTCTCGCTCTCGCTCACGCTCTCGCTCTCGCTCTCGCTCTCGCTCACGCTCTCGCTCTCGCTCACGCTCTCGCTCTCGCTCACGCTCTCGCTCTCGCTCTCGCTCTCGCTCTCGCTCTCGCTCTCGCTCACGCTCTCGCTCTCGCTCACGCTCTCGCTCTCGCTCTCGCTCTCGCTCTCGCTCTCGCTCACGCTCTCGCTCTCGCTCACGCTCTCGCTCTCGCTCACGCTCTCGCTCTCGCTCTCGCTCACGCTCTCGCTCTCGCTCACGCTCTCGCTCTCGCTCTCGCTCTCGCTCTCGCTCTCGCTCACGCTCTCGCTCTCGCTCACGCTCTCGCTCTCGCTCACGCTCTCGCTCTCGCTCACGCTCTCGCTCTCGCTCACGCTCTCGCTCTCGCTCACGCTCTCGCTCTCGCTCTCGCTCACGCTCTCGCTCTCGCTCTCGCTCACGCTCTCGCTCTCGCTCTCGCTCTCGCTCTCGCTCACGCTCTCGCTCTCGCTCACGCTCTCGCTCTCGCTCACGCTCTCGCTCTCGCTCTCGCTCTCGCTCTCGCTCTCGCTCTCGCTCTCGCTCACGCTCTCGCTCTCGCTCACGCTCTCGCTCACGCTCACGCTCTCGCTCACGCTCTCGCTCTCGCTCACGCTCTCGCTCTCGCTCACGCTCTCGCTCTCGCTCACGCTCTCGCTCTCGCTCACGCTCTCGCTCTCGCTCACGCTCTCGCTCTCGCTCACGCTCTCGCTCTCGCTCTCGCTCTCGCTCTCGCTCTCGCTCACGCTCTCGCTCTCGCTCACGCTCTCGCTCACGCTCACGCTCTCGCTCACGCTCTCGCTCACGCTCACGCTCTCGCTCACGCTCTCGCTCTCGCTCACGCTCTCGCTCTCGCTCACGCTCTCGCTCTCGCTCACGCTCTCGCTCTCGCTCACGCTCTCGCTCACGCTCTCGCTCTCGCTCACGCTCTCGCTCTCGCTCTCGCTCTCGCTCTCGCTCTCGCTCTCGCTCCCGCTCTCGCTCTCGCTCCCGCTCATGCTCTCGCTCCCGCTCCCGCTCTCGCTCGCGCTCCCGCTCTCGCTCGCGCTCTCGCTCTCGCTCCCGCTCCCGCTCTCGCTCGCGCTCCCGCTCTCGCTCGCGCTCTCGCTCTCGCTCCCGCTCCCGCTCTCGCTCGCGCTCCCGCTCTCGCTCGCGCTCCCGCTCTCGCTCGCGCTCCCGCTCTCGCTCGCGCTCCCGCTCTCGCTCGCGCTCCCGCTCTCGCTCGCGCTCCCGCTCTCGCTCACGCTCTCGCTCTCGCTCACGCTCTCGCTCTCGCTCACGCTCTCGCTCTCGCTCACGCTCTCGCTCTCGCTCACGCTCTCGCTCTCGCTCACGCTCTCGCTGATTTAGGAGGCTCAGCACAAGGCTCTTGATTCATGTTTCACTCATGGTGGCTCTTTTTCCCCAAGAGTAATAAAACCCCATTTCTGATTCACAGCTAACGAAATGTCCACACTAAACAGTCCCACATTAGGGTTTATTTGCATGGCCCGATCACACGGGGTATCGTGTTCATTCGTTACATTGTTAGCAAATTATCCAGTCTCCTGGATAGATCACAACCACCTCACATTTGCATTCGCGGGTCCCTATGAATCAGCCTCAACTCAATGGCAATGAATTTTTTAGTTCGGTTAACCCAGTTAGTTGGCGAGAGTTACAGAGATTAAGGCTGGAAGATATCAAGTCATTCACTGCATTGCATTTGGCTGCTTTCAAAAACTAGCCCATGACAACTCCATGGGTCATAGCAGAATATTATTCAATATAGGGCTTAGGTCAAAGGGCACTGGAAATATACTATAACTATCACCGTGGGCTGAAGTACACCAATTATCATGAAATTGGTGCAGGATCAGGCAGAATTTCAGCATTTGTTCTGTTTTGCATGGGATCAGCATGTGTAAGGGCTGACCCAATGACAACTAACTGCAGCATATTGAAGCACTGCGTTAACTGAAATGCATAATCCCTAAAATTAAAGCATTATTGTTCTCACTAAAAGTAAGCACTTCCTTTATTCCCACCCCACCACACCCCGCTTTCTTAGTAGAAGGAGTGAGTGTTCCCTTCTTGCTTATGACATAAAGTAGAAAATTTCCATCCTGGACTTAGATTCAGCATCAGTAAAATCCATCTTATCTGTGCAAATTTCTCTCACCATTCTACTTTTCCAAGATTTCGATTGGGATTTTGATTAATAATGTATCTATTTAATCCTATATACAAGGTGAATAAAATGTGCATGGCTTTAAACCTCTTGAGTTTGCATTGCAGAAAAAAGTAAATCAACTTACATGGACAATTAATGATATGTTACCTTCTTTTGCCATTTGATCATTTCTTGTTTATATGTTTT
>NC_134537.1:70788396-70813396 GCF_050624435.1 Tenrec ecaudatus | reverse complement strand
CTCTCGCTCACGCTCTCGCTCTCGCTCACGCTCTCGCTCTCGCTCACGCTCTCGCTGATTTAGGAGGCTCAGCACAAGGCTCTTGATTCATGTTTCACTCATGGTGGCTCTTTTTCCCCAAGAGTAATAAAACCCCATTTCTGATTCACAGCTAACGAAATGTCCACACTAAACAGTCCCACATTAGGGTTTATTTGCATGGCCCGATCACACGGGGTATCGTGTTCATTCGTTACATTGTTAGCAAATTATCCAGTCTCCTGGATAGATCACAACCACCTCACATTTGCATTCGCGGGTCTCTATGAATCAGCCTCAACTCAATGGCAATGAATTTTTTAGTTCGGTTAACCCAGTTAGTTGGCGAGAGTTACAGAGATTAAGGCTGGAAGATATCAAGTCATTCACTGCATTGCATTTGGCTGCTTTCAAAAACTAGCCCATGACAACTCCATGGGTCATAGCAGAATATTATTCAATATAGGGCTTAGGTCAAAGGGCACTGGAAATATACTATAACTATCACCGTGGGCTGAAGTACACCAATTATCATGAAATTGGTGCAGGATCAGGCAGAATTTCAGCATTTGTTCTGTTTTGCATGGGATCAGCATGTGTAAGGGCTGACCCAATGACAACTAACTGCAGCATATTGAAGCACTGCGTTAACTGAAATGCATAATCCCTAAAATTAAAGCATTATTGTTCTCACTAAAAGTAAGCACTTCCTTTATTCCCACCCCACCACACCCCGCTTTCTTAGTAGAAGGAGTGAGTGTTCCCTTCTTGCTTATGACATAAAGTAGAAAATTTCCATCCTGGACTTAGATTCAGCATCAGTAAAATCCATCTTATCTGTGCAAATTTCTCTCACCATTCTACTTTTCCAAGATTTCGATTGGGATTTTGATTAATAATGTATCTATTTAATCCTATATACAAGGTGAATAAAATGTGCATGGCTTTAAACCTCTTGAGTTTGCATTGCAGAAAAAAGTAAATCAACTTACATGGACAATTAATGATATGTTACCTTCTTTTGCCATTTGATCATTTCTTGTTTATATGTTTTTCACCAAAACATTGCCAATTTTTCATAGAAATGATCACATCTAGTATTTTTATACGTTGCTCCTTGGCTGCCGGCAGGTGCTCATTCATTCAATAAGTATTGAATAGCTAATAACACGTTAGACCTTGGGGATGAAATCCTGAACAAGACAAAAATGATTTTATTTCTTCTAGTGAAGCTAACCGTATAGTAATAAATTCCAATGACTAAACATTCAATAATAAACCTGGGAACTGAGTATTAAAGTAGGAGAAGTGCAAGTTCTCTGGGAGGAAATAGACCAGGCTAAAAGACAACACACAGCCATCACGTCAATGTCTACTGATAGCAGCCCTATAGCTAGGGCAGGGAGACGTGCCCCGCACGTTTCTGAGACTATAACTTTTTATGGGAGCAGACAGTCTTGCTTTTTTTCCTGGAGTAAGTAGAAAACCCCGTTATCAAGTCGATGCCAACTCCCAACGATGGTATAGGACAGGTAGCACTGCTCTTGCGGGTTTCTAAGACTGTAACTCTTGACGGAGCAGCTGGGGTTACAGTTAGCATCCTGAGGCTGGTGGAAATGTCTCCTTCAACGAGACTGAGACCAAAAGGCTTACAGTCATCCTTGTCACTCTTCCTCCGGGACATGCCATGATCTGTTTGCCAGAAAACCTTGGGGATTCTAACTCTGCAAAAGAGCCAGATTCATCGCTTCTTTTGTCTCTGCCTTCTACCACTTCTACATCATTAATCTCTGATTTCTGCAATAGCCTCCTGCCTGCTCTCCTGCCTCTGCCTTTACAGAAGCATCCACTACATTCAATTCCAAATACACATACCTATTACTCGCTATTATTTACATAATATAAATTTCATTTCTGTCCATATCAATGGAATAAAAGCCATAATCTTTCTACTGGTCTAAGAGATTTCTTTAATTTCTCCTCCACCCCTCTGAAATATTTCTCCCATCACACTAGATCCTGTGATGGGAGGCTCTTCCTGCAGACCTGCCCAGTGCTTCCTTGGGACCCAAGAATGCGGTTCACTCTTTGAAATGGTTTTCTTCTAAGTATCCACTTGACTAGGTCCATTACTTCTTATAGTTCTTTTTCAAATGCCACTTTGTCACTGCTGTGTTTCCTGACAATTGCATAATTACATTTACTTTCTGACCCATCCCAATTCTCCCTGTCTCTCCTGCTTAGCTAATTTTGTCCATAGTACTGAACATCAACTGTCATAGTGTGCAGTTCGTCACGCTCTCGCTCTCGCTCACGCTCTCGCTCTCGCTCACGCTCACGCTCTCGCTCACGCTCACGCTCTCGCTCTCGCTCTCGCTCACGCTCTCGCTCTCGCTCTCGCTCACGCTCTCGCTCTCGCTCACGCTCTCGCTCTCGCTCACGCTCTCGCTCTCGCTCTCGCTCTCGCTCTCGCTCACGCTCTCGCTCTCGCTCTCGCTCTCGCTCTCGCTCTCGCTCACGCTCTCGCTCTCGCTCTCGCTCTCGCTCTCGCTCTCGCTCTCGCTCTCGCTCACGCTCTCGCTCTCGCTCACGCTCTCGCTCTCGCTCTCGCTCTCGCTCACGCTCTCGCTCTCGCTCACGCTCTCGCTCTCGCTCACGCTCTCGCTCTCGCTCACGCTCTCGCTCTCGCTCACGGTCTCGCTCTCGCTCACGCTCTCGCTCTCGCTCACGGTCTCGCTCTCGCTCACGCTCTCGCTCTCGCTCACGCTCTCGCTCTCGCTCACGCTCTCGCTCTCGCTCACGCTCTCGCTCTCGCTCTCGCTCTCGCTCTCGCTCTCGCTCACGCTCTCGCTCTCGCTCTCGCTCTCGCTCACGCTCTCGCTCTCGCTCACGCTCTCGCTCACGCTCACGCTCTCGCTCACGCTCTCGCTCTCGCTCTCGCTCTCGCTCACGCTCTCGCTCTCGCTCTCGCTCTCGCTCTCGCTCTCGCTCTCGCTCTCGCTCACGCTCTCGCTCTCGCTCTCGCTCACGCTCTCGCTCTCGCTCTCGCTCTCGCTCACGCTCTCGCTCTCGCTCACGCTCTCGCTCTCGCTCACGCTCTCGCTCTCGCTCTCGCTCTCGCTCTCGCTCTCGCTCTCGCTCACGCTCTCGCTCTCGCTCACGCTCTCGCTCTCGCTCTCGCTCTCGCTCTCGCTCTCGTTCACGCTCTCGCTCTCGCTCACGCTCTCGCTCTCGCTCACGCTCTCGCTCTCGCTCTCGCTCACGCTCTCGCTCTCGCTCACGCTCTCGCTCTCGCTCTCGCTCTCGCTCTCGCTCTCGCTCACGCTCTCGCTCTCGCTCACGCTCTCGCTCTCGCTCACGCTCTCGCTCTCGCTCTCGCTCACGCTCTCGCTCTCGCTCACGCTCTCGCTCTCGCTCTCGCTCTCGCTCTCGCTCTCGCTCACGCTCTCGCTCTCGCTCACGCTCTCGCTCTCGCTCACGCTCTCGCTCTCGCTCACGCTCTCGCTCTCGCTCTCGCTCACGCTCTCGCTCTCGCTCTCGCTCTCGCTCACGCTCTCGCTCTCGCTCACGCTCTCGCTCACGCTCTCGCGCTCGCTCACGCTCTCGCTCTCGCTCACGCTCTCGCTCTCGCTCACGCTCTCGCTCTCGCTCTCGCTCACGCTCTCGCTCTCGCTCTCGCTCTCGCTCTCGCTCTCGCTCTCGCTCTCGCTCTCGCTCACGCTCTCGCTCTCGCTCTCGCTCTCGCTCACGCTCTCGCTCTCGCTCTCGCTCTCGCTCTCGCTCACGCTCTCGCTCTCGCTCACGCTCTCGCTCTCGCTCACGCTCTCGCTCTCGCTCACGCTCTCGCTCTCGCTCACGCTCTCGCTCTCGCTCACGCTCTCGCTCTCGCTCACGCTCTCGCTCTCGCTCACGCTCTCGCTCTCGCTCACGCTCTCGCTCTCGCTCACGCTCTCGCTCTCGCTCACGCTCTCGCTCACGCTCTCGCTCTCGCTCACGCTCTCGCTCTCGCTCTCGCTCTCGCTCTCGCTCTCGCTCTCGCTCACGCTCTCGCTCTCGCTCACGCTCTCGCTCTCGCTCACGCTCTCGCTCTCGCTCACGCTCTCGCTCTCGCTCACGCTCTCGCTCTCGCTCACGCTCTCGCTCTCGCTCACGCTCTCGCTCTCGCTCACGCTCTCGCTCTCGCTCACGCTCTCGCTCTCGCTCACGCTCTCGCTCTCGCTCACGCTCTCGCTCTCGCTCACGCTCTCGCTCTCGCTCACGCTCTCGCTCTCGCTCACGCTCTCGCTCTCGCTCACGCTCTCGCTCTCGCTCACGCTCTCGCTCTCGCTCTCGCTGATTTAGGAGGCTCAGCACAAGGCTCTTGATTCATGTTTCACTCATGGTGGCTCTTTTTCCCCAAGAGTAATAAAACCCCATTTCTGATTCACAGCTAACGAAATGTCCACACTAAACAGTCCCACATTAGGGTTTATTTGCATGGCCCGATCACACGGGGTATCGTGTTCATTCGTTACATTGTTAGCAAATTATCCAGTCTCCTGGATAGATCACAACCACCTCACATTTGCATTCGCGGGTCTCTATGAATCAGCCTCAACTCAATGGCAATGAATTTTTTAGTTCGGTTAACCCAGTTAGTTGGCGAGAGTTACAGAGATTAAGGCTGGAAGATATCAAGTCATTCACTGCATTGCATTTGGCTGCTTTCAAAAACTAGCCCATGACAACTCCATGGGTCATAGCAGAATATTATTCAATATAGGGCTTAGGTCAAAGGGCACTGGAAATATACTATAACTATCACCGTGGGCTGAAGTACACCAATTATCATGAAATTGGTGCAGGATCAGGCAGAATTTCAGCATTTGTTCTGTTTTGCATGGGATCAGCATGTGTAAGGGCTGACCCAATGACAACTAACTGCAGCATATTGAAGCACTGCGTTAACTGAAATGCATAATCCCTAAAATTAAAGCATTATTGTTCTCACTAAAAGTAAGCACTTCCTTTATTCCCACCCCACCACACCCCGCTTTCTTAGTAGAAGGAGTGAGTGTTCCCTTCTTGCTTATGACATAAAGTAGAAAATTTCCATCCTGGACTTAGATTCAGCATCAGTAAAATCCATCTTATCTGTGCAAATTTCTCTCACCATTCTACTTTTCCAAGATTTCGATTGGGATTTTGATTAATAATGTATCTATTTAATCCTATATACAAGGTGAATAAAATGTGCATGGCTTTAAACCTCTTGAGTTTGCATTGCAGAAAAAAGTAAATCAACTTACATGGACAATTAATGATATGTTACCTTCTTTTGCCATTTGATCATTTCTTGTTTATATGTTTTTCACCAAAACATTGCCAATTTTTCATAGAAATGATCACATCTAGTATTTTTATACGTTGCTCCTTGGCTGCCGGCAGGTGCTCATTCATTCAATAAGTATTGAATAGCTAATAACACGTTAGACCTTGGGGATGAAATCCTGAACAAGACAAAAATGATTTTATTTCTTCTAGTGAAGCTAACCGTATAGTAATAAATTCCAATGACTAAACATTCAATAATAAACCTGGGAACTGAGTATTAAAGTAGGAGAAGTGCAAGTTCTCTGGGAGGAAATAGACCAGGCTAAAAGACAACACACAGCCATTACGTCAATGTCTACTGATAGCAGCCCTATAGCTAGGGCAGGGAGACGTGCCCCGCACGTTTCTGAGACTATAACTTTTTATGGGAGCAGACAGTCTTGCTTTTTTTCCTGGAGTAAGTAGAAAACCCCGTTATCAAGTCGATGCCAACTCCCAACGATGGTATAGGACAGGTAGCACTGCTCTTGCGGGTTTCTAAGACTGTAACTCTTGACGGAGCAGCTGGGGTTACAGTTAGCATCCTGAGGCTGGTGGAAATGTCTCCTTCAACGAGACTGAGACCAAAAGGCTTACAGTCATCCTTGTCACTCTTCCTCCGGGACATGCCATGATCTGTTTGCCAGAAAACCTTGGGGATTCTAACTCTGCAAAAGAGCCAGATTCATCGCTTCTTTTGTCTCTGCCTTCTACCACTTCTACATCATTAATCTCTGATTTCTGCAATAGCCTCCTGCCTGCTCTCCTGCCTCTGCCTTTACAGAAGCATCCACTACATTCAATTCCAAATACACATACCTATTACTCGCTATTATTTACATAATATAAATTTCATTTCTGTCCATATCAATGGAATAAAAGCCATAATCTTTCTACTGGTCTAAGAGATTTCTTTAATTTCTCCTCCACCCCTCTGAAATATTTCTCCCATCACACTAGATCCTGTGATGGGAGGCTCTTCCTGCAGACCTGCCCAGTGCTTCCTTGGGACCCAAGAATGCGGTTCACTCTTTGAAATGGTTTTCTTCTAAGTATCCACTTGACTAGGTCCATTACTTCTTATAGTTCTTTTTCAAATGCCACTTTGTCACTGCTGTGTTTCCTGACAATTGCATAATTACATTTACTTTCTGACCCATCCCAATTCTCCCTGTCTCTCCTGCTTAGCTAATTTTGTCCATAGTACTGAACATCAACTGTCATAGTGTGCAGTTCGTCACGCTCTCGCTCTCGCTCACGCTCACGCTCTCGCTCACGCTCACGCTCTCGCTCTCGCTCTCGCTCTCGCTCACGCTCTCGCTCACGCTCTCGCTCTCGCTCACGCTCTCGCTCTCGCTCACGCTCTCGCTCTCGCTCACGCTCTCGCTCTCGCTCACGCTCTCGCTCTCGCTCTCGCTCTCGCTCTCGCTCACGCTCTCGCTCACGCTCACGCTCTCGCTCTCGCTCTCGCTCTCGCTCACGCTCTCGCTCACGCTCTCGCTCACGCTCTCGCTCTCGCTCTCGCTCTCGCTCTCGCTCTCGCTCTCGCTCTCGCTCTCGCTCTCGCTCACGCTCTCGCTCTCGCTCACGCTCTCGCTCTCGCTCACGCTCTCGCTCTCGCTCACGCTCTCGCTCTCGCTCACGCTCTCGCTCTCGCTCACGCTCTCGCTCTCGCTCACGCTCTCGCTCTCGCTCACGCTCTCGCTCTCGCTCACGCTCTCGCTCTCGCTCACGCTCTCGCTCTCGCTCTCGCTCTCGCTCTCGCTCTCGCTCTCGCTCTCGCTCTCGCTCACGCTCTCGCTCTCGCTCACGCTCACGCTCTCGCTCACGCTCTCGCTCTCGCTCACGCTCTCGCTCTCGCTCTCGCTCTCGCTCTCGCTCTCGCTCTCGCTCACGCTCTCGCTCTCGCTCACGCTCTCGCTCTCGCTCTCGCTCTCGCTCACGCTCTCGCTCTCGCTCTCGCTCACGCTCTCGCTCTCGCTCACGCTCTCGCTCTCGCTCACGCTCTCGCTCTCGCTCACGCTCTCGCTCTCGCTCACGCTCTCGCTCTCGCTCTCGCTCTCGCTCACGCTCTCGCTCTCGCTCACGCTCTCGCTCTCGCTCACGCTCTCGCTCTCGCTCACGCTCTCGCTCTCGCTCACGCTCTCGCTCTCGCTCACGCTCTCGCTCTCGCTCTCGCTCACGCTCTTGCTCTCGCTCTCGCTCTCGCTCACGCTCTCGCTCTCGCTCACGCTCTCGCTCTCGCTCACGCTCTCGCTCTCGCTCACGCTCTCGCTCTCGCTCACGCTCTCGCTCTCGCTCACGCTCTCGCTCTCGCTCACGCTCTCGCTCTCGCTCACGCTCTCGCTCTCGCTCACGCTCTCGCTCTCGCTCACGCTCTCGCTCTCGCTCACGCTCTCGCTCTCGCTCACGCTCTCGCTCTCGCTCTCGCTCTCGCTCTCGCTCTCGCTCTCGCTCTCGCGCTCGCTCACGCTCTCGCTCTCGCTCTCGCTCACGCTCTCGCTCACGCTCACGCTCTCGCTCTCGCTCACGCTCTCGCTCTGGCTCACGCTCACGCTCTCGCTCACGCTCTCGCTCTCGCTCACGCTCTCGCTCTCGCTCACGCTCTCGCTCTCGCTCACGCTCTCGCTCTCGCTCTCGCTCTCGCTCACGCTCTCGCTCTCGCTCACGCTCTCGCTCTCGCTCACGCTCTCGCTCTCGCTCACGCTCTCGCTCTCGCTCACGCTCTCGCTCTCGCTCACGCTCTCGCTCTCGCTCACGCTCTCGCTCTCGCTCACGCTCTCGCTCTCGCTCACGCTCTCGCTCTCGCTCACGCTCTCGCTCTCGCTCACGCTCTCGCTCTCGCTCACGCTCTCGCTCTCGCTCACGCTCTCGCTCTCGCTCACGCTCTCGCTCTCGCTCACGCTCTCGCTCTCGCTCACGCTCTCGCTCTCGCTCACGCTCTCGCTCTCGCTCACGCTCTCGCTCTCGCTCACGCTCTCGCTCTCGCTCACGCTCTCGCTCTCGCTCACGCTCTCGCTCTCGCTCACGCTCTCGCTCTCGCTGATTTAGGAGGCTCAGCACAAGGCTCTTGATTCATGTTTCACTCATGGTGGCTCTTTTTCCCCAAGAGTAATAAAACCCCATTTCTGATTCACAGCTAACGAAATGTCCACACTAAACAGTCCCACATTAGGGTTTATTTGCATGGCCCGATCACACGGGGTATCGTGTTCATTCGTTACATTGTTAGCAAATTATCCAGTCTCCTGGATAGATCACAACCACCTCACATTTGCATTCGCGGGTCTCTATGAATCAGCCTCAACTCAATGGCAATGAATTTTTTAGTTCGGTTAACCCAGTTAGTTGGCGAGAGTTACAGAGATTAAGGCTGGAAGATATCAAGTCATTCACTGCATTGCATTTGGCTGCTTTCAAAAACTAGCCCATGACAACTCCATGGGTCATAGCAGAATATTATTCAATATAGGGCTTAGGTCAAAGGGCACTGGAAATATACTATAACTATCACCGTGGGCTGAAGTACACCAATTATCATGAAATTGGTGCAGGATCAGGCAGAATTTCAGCATTTGTTCTGTTTTGCATGGGATCAGCATGTGTAAGGGCTGACCCAATGACAACTAACTGCAGCATATTGAAGCACTGCGTTAACTGAAATGCATAATCCCTAAAATTAAAGCATTATTGTTCTCACTAAAAGTAAGCACTTCCTTTATTCCCACCCCACCACACCCCGCTTTCTTAGTAGAAGGAGTGAGTGTTCCCTTCTTGCTTATGACATAAAGTAGAAAATTTCCATCCTGGACTTAGATTCAGCATCAGTAAAATCCATCTTATCTGTGCAAATTTCTCTCACCATTCTACTTTTCCAAGATTTCGATTGGGATTTTGATTAATAATGTATCTATTTAATCCTATATACAAGGTGAATAAAATGTGCATGGCTTTAAACCTCTTGAGTTTGCATTGCAGAAAAAAGTAAATCAACTTACATGGACAATTAATGATATGTTACCTTCTTTTGCCATTTGATCATTTCTTGTTTATATGTTTTTCACCAAAACATTGCCAATTTTTCATAGAAATGATCACATCTAGTATTTTTATACGTTGCTCCTTGGCTGCCGGCAGGTGCTCATTCATTCAATAAGTATTGAATAGCTAATAACACGTTAGACCTTGGGGATGAAATCCTGAACAAGACAAAAATGATTTTATTTCTTCTAGTGAAGCTAACCGTATAGTAATAAATTCCAATGACTAAACATTCAATAATAAACCTGGGAACTGAGTATTAAAGTAGGAGAAGTGCAAGTTCTCTGGGAGGAAATAGACCAGGCTAAAAGACAACACACAGCCATTACGTCAATGTCTACTGATAGCAGCCCTATAGCTAGGGCAGGGAGACGTGCCCCGCACGTTTCTGAGACTATAACTTTTTATGGGAGCAGACAGTCTTGCTTTTTTTCCTGGAGTAAGTAGAAAACCCCGTTATCAAGTCGATGCCAACTCCCAACGATGGTATAGGACAGGTAGCACTGCTCTTGCGGGTTTCTAAGACTGTAACTCTTGACGGAGCAGCTGGGGTTACAGTTAGCATCCTGAGGCTGGTGGAAATGTCTCCTTCAACGAGACTGAGACCAAAAGGCTTACAGTCATCCTTGTCACTCTTCCTCCGGGACATGCCATGATCTGTTTGCCAGAAAACCTTGGGGATTCTAACTCTGCAAAAGAGCCAGATTCATCGCTTCTTTTGTCTCTGCCTTCTACCACTTCTACATCATTAATCTCTGATTTCTGCAATAGCCTCCTGCCTGCTCTCCTGCCTCTGCCTTTACAGAAGCATCCACTACATTCAATTCCAAATACACATACCTATTACTCGCTATTATTTACATAATATAAATTTCATTTCTGTCCATATCAATGGAATAAAAGCCATAATCTTTCTACTGGTCTAAGAGATTTCTTTAATTTCTCCTCCACCCCTCTGAAATATTTCTCCCATCACACTAGATCCTGTGATGGGAGGCTCTTCCTGCAGACCTGCCCAGTGCTTCCTTGGGACCCAAGAATGCGGTTCACTCTTTGAAATGGTTTTCTTCTAAGTATCCACTTGACTAGGTCCATTACTTCTTATAGTTCTTTTTCAAATGCCACTTTGTCACTGCTGTGTTTCCTGACAATTGCATAATTACATTTACTTTCTGACCCATCCCAATTCTCCCTGTCTCTCCTGCTTAGCTAATTTTGTCCATAGTACTGAACATCAACTGTCATAGTGTGCAGTTCGTCACGCTCTCGCTCTCGCTCACGCTCACGCTCTCGCTCACGCTCACGCTCTCGCTCTCGCTCTCGCTCTCGCTCACGCTCTCGCTCACGCTCTCGCTCTCGCTCACGCTCTCGCTCTCGCTCACGCTCTCGCTCTCGCTCACGCTCTCGCTCTCGCTCACGCTCTCGCTCTCGCTCTCGCTCTCGCTCTCGCTCACGCTCTCGCTCTCGCTCTCGCTCTCGCTCTCGCTCTCGCTCTCGCTCACGCTCTCGCTCTCGCTCACGCTCTCGCTCTCGCTCTCGCTCACGCTCTCGCTCTCGCTCACGCTCTCGCTCTCGCTCACGCTCTCGCTCTCGCTCACGCTCTCGCTCTCGCTCACGCTCTCGCTCTCGCTCACGCTCTCGCTCTCGCTCACGCTCTCGCTCTCGCTCACGCTCTCGCTCTCGCTCACGCTCTCGCTCTCGCTCTCGCTCTCGCTCTCGCTCTCGCTCTCGCTCTCGCTCTCGCTCACGCTCTCGCTCTCGCTCACGCTCTCGCTCTCGCTCACGCTCTCGCTCTCGCTCACGCTCTCGCTCTCGCTCACGCTCACGCTCTCGCTCACGCTCTCGCTCTCGCTCACGCTCTCGCTCTCGCTCTCGCTCTCGCTCTCGCTCTCGCTCTCGCTCTCGCTCACGCTCTCGCTCTCGCTCACGCTCTCGCTCTCGCTCTCGCTCTCGCTCACGCTCACGCTCTCGCTCACGCTCTCGCTCTCGCTCACGCTCTCGCTCTCGCTCACGCTCTCGCTCTCGCTCACGCTCTCGCTCTCGCTCACGCTCTCGCTCTCGCTCACGCTCTCGCTCTCGCTCTCGCTCTCGCTCTCGCTCTCGCTCTCGCTCACGCTCTCGCTCTCGCTCACGCTCTCGCTCTCGCTCTCGCTCTCGCTCACGCTCTCGCTCTCGCTCACGCTCTCGCTCTCGCTCACGCTCTCGCTCTCGCTCACGCTCACGCTCTCGCTCACGCTCTCGCTCTCGCTCACGCTCTCGCTCTCGCTCACGCTCTCGCTCTCGCTCACGCTCTCGCTCTCGCTCACGCTCTCGCTCTCGCTCACGCTCTCGCTCTCGCTCACGCTCTCGCTCTCGCTCACGCTCTCGCTGATTTAGGAGGCTCAGCACAAGGCTCTTGATTCATGTTTCACTCATGGTGGCTCTTTTTCCCCAAGAGTAATAAAACCCCATTTCTGATTCACAGCTAACGAAATGTCCACACTAAACAGTCCCACATTAGGGTTTATTTGCATGGCCCGATCACACGGGGTATCGTGTTCATTCGTTACATTGTTAGCAAATTATCCAGTCTCCTGGATAGATCACAACCACCTCACATTTGCATTCGCGGGTCTCTATGAATCAGCCTCAACTCAATGGCAATGAATTTTTTAGTTCGGTTAACCCAGTTAGTTGGCGAGAGTTACAGAGATTAAGGCTGGAAGATATCAAGTCATTCACTGCATTGCATTTGGCTGCTTTCAAAAACTAGCCCATGACAACTCCATGGGTCATAGCAGAATATTATTCAATATAGGGCTTAGGTCAAAGGGCACTGGAAATATACTATAACTATCACCGTGGGCTGAAGTACACCAATTATCATGCAATTGGTGCAGGATCAGGCAGAATTTCAGCATTTGTTCTGTTTTGCATGGGATCAGCATGTGTAAGGGCTGACCCAATGACAACTAACTGCAGCATATTGAAGCACTGCGTTAACTGAAATGCATAATCCCTAAAATTAAAGCATTATTGTTCTCACTAAAAGTAAGCACTTCCTTTATTCCCACCCCACCACACCCCGCTTTCTTAGTAGAAGGAGTGAGTGTTCCCTTCTTGCTTATGACATAAAGTAGAAAATTTCCATCCTGGACTTAGATTCAGCATCAGTAAAATCCATCTTATCTGTGCAAATTTCTCTCACCATTCTACTTTTCCAAGATTTCGATTGGGATTTTGATTAATAATGTATCTATTTAATCCTATATACAAGGTGAATAAAATGTGCATGGCTTTAAACCTCTTGAGTTTGCATTGCAGAAAAAAGTAAATCAACTTACATGGACAATTAATGATATGTTACCTTCTTTTGCCATTTGATCATTTCTTGTTTATATGTTTTTCACCAAAACATTGCCAATTTTTCATAGAAATGATCACATCTAGTATTTTTATACGTTGCTCCTTGGCTGCCGGCAGGTGCTCATTCATTCAATAAGTATTGAATAGCTAATAACACGTTAGACCTTGGGGATGAAATCCTGAACAAGACAAAAATGATTTTATTTCTTCTAGTGAAGCTAACCGTATAGTAATAAATTCCAATGACTAAACATTCAATAATAAACCTGGGAACTGAGTATTAAAGTAGGAGAAGTGCAAGTTCTCTGGGAGGAAATAGACCAGGCTAAAAGACAACACACAGCCATTACGTCAATGTCTACTGATAGCAGCCCTATAGCTAGGGCAGGGAGACGTGCCCCGCACGTTTCTGAGACTATAACTTTTTATGGGAGCAGACAGTCTTGCTTTTTTTCCTGGAGTAAGTAGAAAACCCCGTTATCAAGTCGATGCCAACTCCCAACGATGGTATAGGACAGGTAGCACTGCTCTTGCGGGTTTCTAAGACTGTAACTCTTGACGGAGCAGCTGGGGTTACAGTTAGCATCCTGAGGCTGGTGGAAATGTCTCCTTCAACGAGACTGAGACCAAAAGGCTTACAGTCATCCTTGTCACTCTTCCTCCGGGACATGCCATGATCTGTTTGCCAGAAAACCTTGGGGATTCTAACTCTGCAAAAGAGCCAGATTCATCGCTTCTTTTGTCTCTGCCTTCTACCACTTCTACATCATTAATCTCTGATTTCTGCAATAGCCTCCTGCCTGCTCTCCTGCCTCTGCCTTTACAGAAGCATCCACTACATTCAATTCCAAATACACATACCTATTACTCGCTATTATTTACATAATATAAATTTCATTTCTGTCCATATAAATGGAATAAAAGCCATAATCTTTCTACTGGTCTAAGAGATTTCTTTAATTTCTCCTCCACCCCTCTGAAATATTTCTCCCATCACACTAGATCCTGTGATGGGAGGCTCTTCCTGCAGACCTGCCCAGTGCTTCCTTGGGACCCAAGAATGCGGTTCACTCTTTGAAATGGTTTTCTTCTAAGTATCCACTTGACTAGGTCCATTACTTCTTATAGTTCTTTTTCAAATGCCACTTTGTCACTGCTGTGTTTCCTGACAATTGCATAATTACATTTACTTTCTGACCCATCCCAATTCTCCCTGTCTCTCCTGCTTAGCTAATTTTGTCCATAGTACTGAACATCAACTGTCATAGTGTGCAGTTCGTCACGCTCTCGCTCTCGCTCACGCTCACGCTCTCGCTCACGCTCACGCTCTCGCTCTCGCTCTCGCTCTCGCTCACGCTCTCGCTCACGCTCTCGCTCTCGCTCACGCTCTCGCTCTCGCTCACGCTCTCGCTCTCGCTCACGCTCTCGCTCTCGCTCTCGCTCTCGCTCACGCTCTCGCTCACGCTCTCGCTCTCGCTCTCGCTCTCGCTCTCGCTCTCGCTCTCGCTCTCGCTCTCGCTCTCGCTCACGCTCTCGCTCTCGCTCACGCTCTCGCTCTCGCTCACGCTCTCGCTCTCGCTCACGCTCTCGCTCTCGCTCACGCTCTCGCTCTCGCTCACGCTCTCGCTCTCGCTCACGCTCTCGCTCTCGCTCACGCTCTCGCTCTCGCTCACGCTCTCGCTCTCGCTCTCGCTCTCGCTCTCGCTCTCGCTCTCGCTCTCGCTCTCGCTCACGCTCTCGCTCTCGCTCACGCTCACGCTCTCGCTCACGCTCTCGCTCTCGCTCACGCTCTCGCTCTCGCTCTCGCTCTCGCTCTCGCTCTCGCTCTCGCTCTCGCTCTCGCTCACGCTCTCGCTCTCGCTCTCGCTCTCGCTCTCGCTCTCGCTCTCGCTCACGCTCTCGCTCTCGCTCTCGCTCTCGCTCACGCTCTCGCTCTCGCTCTCGCTCACGCTCTCGCTCTCGCTCACGCTCTCGCTCTCGCTCACGCTCTCGCTCTCGCTCACGCTCTCGCTCTCGCTCACGCTCTCGCTCTCGCTCTCGCTCTCGCTCACGCTCTCGCTCTCGCTCACGCTCTCGCTCTCGCTCACGCTCTCGCTCTCGCTCACGCTCTCGCTCTCGCTCACGCTCTCGCTCTCGCTCACGCTCTCGCTCTCGCTCACGCTCTCGCTCACGCTCTCGCTCTCGCTCTCGCTCTCGCTCACGCTCTCGCTCTCGCTCACGCTCTCGCTCTCGCTCACGCTCTCGCTCTCGCTCACGCTCTCGCTCTCGCTCACGCTCTCGCTCTCGCTCACGCTCTCGCTCTCGCTCACGCTCTCGCTCTCGCTCACGCTCTCGCTCTCGCTCACGCTCTCGCTCTCGCTCACGCTCTCGCTCTCGCTCACGCTCTCGCTCTCGCTCACGCTCTCGCTCTCGCTCTCGCTCTCGCTCTCGCTCTCGCTCTCGCTCTCGCTCTCGCTCTCGCTCACGCTCTCGCTCTCGCTCTCGCTCACGCTCTCGCTCACGCTCACGCTCTCGCTCTCGCTCACGCTCTCGCTCTGGCTCACGCTCACGCTCTCGCTCACGCTCTCGCTCTCGCTCACGCTCTCGCTCTCGCTCACGCTCTCGCTCTCGCTCACGCTCTCGCTCTCGCTCTCGCTCTCGCTCACGCTCTCGCTCTCGCTCACGCTCTCGCTCTCGCTCACGCTCTCGCTCTCGCTCACGCTCTCGCTCTCGCTCACGCTCTCGCTCTCGCTCACGCTCTCGCTCTCGCTCACGCTCTCGCTCTCGCTCACGCTCTCGCTCTCGCTCACGCTCTCGCTCTCGCTCACGCTCTCGCTCTCGCTCACGCTCTCGCTCTCGCTCACGCTCTCGCTCTCGCTCACGCTCTCGCTCTCGCTCACGCTCTCGCTCTCGCTCACGCTCTCGCTCTCGCTCACGCTCTCGCTCTCGCTCACGCTCTCGCTCTCGCTCACGCTCTCGCTCTCGCTCACGCTCTCGCTCTCGCTCACGCTCTCGCTCTCGCTCACGCTCTCGCTCTCGCTCACGCTCTCGCTCTCGCTCACGCTCTCGCTCTCGCTCACGCTCTCGCTCTCGCTCACGCTCTCGCTGATTTAGGAGGCTCAGCACAAGGCTCTTGATTCATGTTTCACTCATGGTGGCTCTTTTTCCCCAAGAGTAATAAAACCCCATTTCTGATTCACAGCTAACGAAATGTCCACACTAAACAGTCCCACATTAGGGTTTATTTGCATGGCCCGATCACACGGGGTATCGTGTTCATTCGTTACATTGTTAGCAAATTATCCAGTCTCCTGGATAGATCACAACCACCTCACATTTGCATTCACGGGTCTCTATGAATCAGCCTCAACTCAATGGCAATGAATTTTTTAGTTCGGTTAACCCAGTTAGTTGGCGAGAGTTACAGAGATTAAGGCTGGAAGATATCAAGTCATTCACTGCATTGCATTTGGCTGCTTTCAAAAACTAGCCCATGACAACTCCATGGGTCATAGCAGAATATTATTCAATATAGGGCTTAGGTCAAAGGGCACTGGAAATATACTATAACTATCACCGTGGGCTGAAGTACACCAATTATCATGAAATTGGTGCAGGATCAGGCAGAATTTCAGCATTTGTTCTGTTTTGCATGGGATCAGCATGTGTAAGGGCTGACCCAATGACAACTAACTGCAGCATATTGAAGCACTGCGTTAACTGAAATGCATAATCCCTAAAATTAAAGCATTATTGTTCTCACTAAAAGTAAGCACTTCCTTTATTCCCACCCCACCACACCCCGCTTTCTTAGTAGAAGGAGTGAGTGTTCCCTTCTTGCTTATGACATAAAGTAGAAAATTTCCATCCTGGACTTAGATTCAGCATCAGTAAAATCCATCTTATCTGTGCAAATTTCTCTCACCATTCTACTTTTCCAAGATTTCGATTGGGATTTTGATTAATAATGTATCTATTTAATCCTATATACAAGGTGAATAAAATGTGCATGGCTTTAAACCTCTTGAGTTTGCATTGCAGAAAAAAGTAAATCAACTTACATGGACAATTAATGATATGTTACCTTCTTTTGCCATTTGATCATTTCTTGTTTATATGTTTTTCACCAAAACATTGCCAATTTTTCATAGAAATGATCACATCTAGTATTTTTATACGTTGCTCCTTGGCTGCCGGCAGGTGCTCATTCATTCAATAAGTATTGAATAGCTAATAACACGTTAGACCTTGGGGATGAAATCCTGAACAAGACAAAAATGATTTTATTTCTTCTAGTGAAGCTAACCGTATAGTAATAAATTCCAATGACTAAACATTCAATAATAAACCTGGGAACTGAGTATTAAAGTAGGAGAAGTGCAAGTTCTCTGGGAGGAAATAGACCAGGCTAAAAGACAACACACAGCCATTACGTCAATGTCTACTGATAGCAGCCCTATAGCTAGGGCAGGGAGACGTGCCCCGCACGTTTCTGAGACTATAACTTTTTATGGGAGCAGACAGTCTTGCTTTTTTTCCTGGAGTAAGTAGAAAACCCCGTTATCAAGTCGATGCCAACTCCCAACGATGGTATAGGACAGGTAGCACTGCTCTTGCGGGTTTCTAAGACTGTAACTCTTGACGGAGCAGCTGGGGTTACAGTTAGCATCCTGAGGCTGGTGGAAATGTCTCCTTCAACGAGACTGAGACCAAAAGGCTTACAGTCATCCTTGTCACTCTTCCTCCGGGACATGCCATGATCTGTTTGCCAGAAAACCTTGGGGATTCTAACTCTGCAAAAGAGCCAGATTCATCGCTTCTTTTGTCTCTGCCTTCTACCACTTCTACATCATTAATCTCTGATTTCTGCAATAGCCTCCTGCCTGCTCTCCTGCCTCTGCCTTTACAGAAGCATCCACTACATTCAATTCCAAATACACATACCTATTACTCGCTATTATTTACATAATATAAATTTCATTTCTGTCCATATAAATGGAATAAAAGCCATAATCTTTCTACTGGTCTAAGAGATTTCTTTAATTTCTCCTCCACCCCTCTGAAATATTTCTCCCATCACACTAGATCCTGTGATGGGAGGCTCTTCCTGCAGACCTGCCCAGTGCTTCCTTGGGACCCAAGAATGCGGTTCACTCTTTGAAATGGTTTTCTTCTAAGTATCCACTTGACTAGGTCCATTACTTCTTATAGTTCTTTTTCAAATGCCACTTTGTCACTGCTGTGTTTCCTGACAATTGCATAATTACATTTACTTTCTGACCCATCCCAATTCTCCCTGTCTCTCCTGCTTAGCTAATTTTGTCCATAGTACTGAACATCAACTGTCATAGTGTGCAGTTCGTCACGCTCTCGCTCTCGCTCACGCTCACGCTCTCGCTCACGCTCACGCTCTCGCTCTCGCTCTCGCTCTCGCTCACGCTCTCGCTCACGCTCTCGCTCTCGCTCACGCTCTCGCTCTCGCTCACGCTCTCGCTCTCGCTCACGCTCTCGCTCTCGCTCTCGCTCTCGCTCACGCTCTCGCTCACGCTCTCGCTCTCGCTCTCGCTCTCGCTCTCGCTCTCGCTCTCGCTCTCGCTCTCGCTCTCGCTCACGCTCTCGCTCTCGCTCACGCTCTCGCTCTCGCTCACGCTCTCGCTCTCGCTCACGCTCTCGCTCTCGCTCACGCTCTCGCTCTCGCTCACGCTCTCGCTCTCGCTCACGCTCTCGCTCTCGCTCACGCTCTCGCTCTCGCTCACGCTCTCGCTCTCGCTCTCGCTCTCGCTCTCGCTCTCGCTCTCGCTCTCGCTCACGCTCTCGCTCTCGCTCACGCTCACGCTCTCGCTCACGCTCTCGCTCTCGCTCACGCTCTCGCTCTCGCTCTCGCTCTCGCTCTCGCTCTCGCTCTCGCTCTCGCTCTCGCTCACGCTCTCGCTCTCGCTCACGCTCTCGCTCTCGCTCTCGCTCTCGCTCTCGCTCACGCTCTCGCTCTCGCTCTCGCTCTCGCTCACGCTCTCGCTCTCGCTCTCGCTCACGCTCTCGCTCTCGCTCACGCTCTCGCTCTCGCTCTCGCTCTCGCTCTCGCTCACGCTCTCGCTCTCGCTCACGCTCTCGCTCTCGCTCTCGCTCTCGCTCACGCTCTCGCTCTCGCTCACGCTCTCGCTCTCGCTCACGCTCTCGCTCTCGCTCACGCTCTCGCTCTCGCTCACGCTCTCGCTCTCGCTCACGCTCTCGCTCTCGCTCACGCTCTCGCTCACGCTCTCGCTCTCGCTCTCGCTCTCGCTCACGCTCTCGCTCTCGCTCACGCTCTCGCTCTCGCTCACGCTCTCGCTCTCGCTCACGCTCTCGCTCTCGCTCACGCTCTCGCTCTCGCTCACGCTCTCGCTCTCGCTCACGCTCTCGCTCTCGCTCACGCTCTCGCTCTCGCTCACGCTCTCGCTCTCGCTCACGCTCTCGCTCTCGCTCACGCTCTCGCTCTCGCTCACGCTCTCGCTCTCGCTCACGCTCTCGCTCTCGCTCTCGCTCTCGCTCTCGCTCTCGCTCTCGCTCTCGCTCACGCTCTCGCTCTCGCTCTCGCTCACGCTCTCGCTCACGCTCACGCTCTCGCTCTCGCTCACGCTCTCGCTCTGGCTCACGCTCACGCTCTCGCTCACGCTCTCGCTCTGGCTCACGCTCTCGCTCTCGCTCACGCTCTCGCTCTCGCTCACGCTCTCGCTCTCGCTCTCGCTCTCGCTCACGCTCTCGCTCTCGCTCACGCTCTCGCTCTCGCTCACGCTCTCGCTCTCGCTCACGCTCTCGCTCTCGCTCACGCTCTCGCTCTCGCTCACGCTCTCGCTCTCGCTCACGCTCTCGCTCTCGCTCACGCTCTCGCTCTCGCTCACGCTCTCGCTCTCGCTCACGCTCTCGCTCTCGCTCACGCTCTCGCTCTCGCTCACGCTCTCGCTCTCGCTCACGCTCTCGCTCTCGCTCACGCTCTCGCTCTCGCTCACGCTCTCGCTCTCGCTCACGCTCTCGCTCTCGCTCACGCTCTCGCTCTCGCTCACGCTCTCGCTCTCGCTCACGCTCTCGCTCTCGCTCACGCTCTCGCTCTCGCTCACGCTCTCGCTCTCGCTCACGCTCTCGCTCTCGCTCACGCTCTCGCTCTCGCTCACGCTCTCGCTCTCGCTGATTTAGGAGGCTCAGCACAAGGCTCTTGATTCATGTTTCACTCATGGTGGCTCTTTTTCCCCAAGAGTAATAAAACCCCATTTCTGATTCACAGCTAACGAAATGTCCACACTAAACAGTCCCACATTAGGGTTTATTTGCATGGCCCGATCACACGGGGTATCGTGTTCATTCGTTACATTGTTAGCAAATTATCCAGTCTCCTGGATAGATCACAACCACCTCACATTTGCATTCGCGGGTCTCTATGAATCAGCCTCAACTCAATGGCAATGAATTTTTTAGTTCGGTTAACCCAGTTAGTTGGCGAGAGTTACAGAGATTAAGGCTGGAAGATATCAAGTCATTCACTGCATTGCATTTGGCTGCTTTCAAAAACTAGCCCATGACAACTCCATGGGTCATAGCAGAATATTATTCAATATAGGGCTTAGGTCAAAGGGCACTGGAAATATACTATAACTATCACCGTGGGCTGAAGTACACCAATTATCATGAAATTGGTGCAGGATCAGGCAGAATTTCAGCATTTGTTCTGTTTTGCATGGGATCAGCATGTGTAAGGGCTGACCCAATGACAACTAACTGCAGCATATTGAAGCACTGCGTTAACTGAAATGCATAATCCCTAAAATTAAAGCATTATTGTTCTCACTAAAAGTAAGCACTTCCTTTATTCCCACCCCACCACACCCCGCTTTCTTAGTAGAAGGAGTGAGTGTTCCCTTCTTGCTTATGACATAAAGTAGAAAATTTCCATCCTGGACTTAGATTCAGCATCAGTAAAATCCATCTTATCTGTGCAAATTTCTCTCACCATTCTACTTTTCCAAGATTTCGATTGGGATTTTGATTAATAATGTATCTATTTAATCCTATATACAAGGTGAATAAAATGTGCATGGCTTTAAACCTCTTGAGTTTGCATTGCAGAAAAAAGTAAATCAACTTACATGGACAATTAATGATATGTTACCTTCTTTTGCCATTTGATCATTTCTTGTTTATATGTTTTTCACCAAAACATTGCCAATTTTTCATAGAAATGATCACATCTAGTATTTTTATACATTGCTCCTTGGCTGCCGGCAGGTGCTCATTCATTCAATAAGTATTGAATAGCTAATAACACGTTAGACCTTGGGGATGAAATCCTGAACAAGACAAAAATGATTTTATTTCTTCTAGTGAAGCTAACCGTATAGTAATAAATTCCAATGACTAAACATTCAATAATAAACCTGGGAACTGAGTATTAAAGTAGGAGAAGTGCAAGTTCTCTGGGAGGAAATAGACCAGGCTAAAAGACAACACACAGCCATTACGTCAATGTCTACTGATAGCAGCCCTATAGCTAGGGCAGGGAGACGTGCCCCGCACGTTTCTGAGACTATAACTTTTTATGGGAGCAGACAGTCTTGCTTTTTTTCCTGGAGTAAGTAGAAAACCCCGTTATCAAGTCGATGCCAACTCCCAACGATGGTATAGGACAGGTAGCACTGCTCTTGCGGGTTTCTAAGACTGTAACTCTTGACGGAGCAGCTGGGGTTACAGTTAGCATCCTGAGGCTGGTGGAAATGTCTCCTTCAACGAGACTGAGACCAAAAGGCTTACAGTCATCCTTGTCACTCTTCCTCCGGGACATGCCATGATCTGTTTGCCAGAAAACCTTGGGGATTCTAACTCTGCAAAAGAGCCAGATTCATCGCTTCTTTTGTCTCTGCCTTCTACCACTTCTACATCATTAATCTCTGATTTCTGCAATAGCCTCCTGCCTGCTCTCCTGCCTCTGCCTTTACAGAAGCATCCACTACATTCAATTCCAAATACACATACCTATTACTCGCTATTATTTACATAATATAAATTTCATTTCTGTCCATATCAATGGAATAAAAGCCATAATCTTTCTACTGGTCTAAGAGATTTCTTTAATTTCTCCTCCACCCCTCTGAAATATTTCTCCCATCACACTAGATCCTGTGATGGGAGGCTCTTCCTGCAGACCTGCCCAGTGCTTCCTTGGGACCCAAGAATGCGGTTCACTCTTTGAAATGGTTTTCTTCTAAGTATCCACTTGACTAGGTCCATTACTTCTTATAGTTCTTTTTCAAATGCCACTTTGTCACTGCTGTGTTTCCTGACAATTGCATAATTACATTTACTTTCTGACCCATCCCAATTCTCCCTGTCTCTCCTGCTTAGCTAATTTTGTCCATAGTACTGAACATCAACTGTCATAGTGTGCAGTTCGTCACGCTCTCGCTCTCGCTCACGCTCACGCTCTCGCTCACGCTCACGCTCTCGCTCTCGCTCTCGCTCTCGCTCACGCTCTCGCTCACGCTCTCGCTCACGCTCTCGCTCTCGCTCACGCTCTCGCTCTCGCTCACGCTCTCGCTCTCGCTCACGCTCTCGCTCTCGCTCTCGCTCTCGCTCTCGCTCACGCTCTCGCTCTCGCTCTCGCTCTCGCTCTCGCTCTCGCTCTCGCTCTCGCTCTCGCTCTCGCTCTCGCTCACGCTCTCGCTCTCGCTCACGCTCTCGCTCTCGCTCTCGCTCACGCTCTCGCTCTCGCTCACGCTCTCGCTCTCGCTCACGCTCTCGCTCTCGCTCACGCTCTCGCTCTCGCTCACGCTCTCGCTCTCGCTCACGCTCTCGCTCTCGCTCACGCTCTCGCTCTCGCTCACGCTCTCGCTCTCGCTCACGCTCTCGCTCTCGCTCTCGCTCTCGCTCTCGCTCTCGCTCTCGCTCTCGCTCTCGCTCACGCTCTCGCTCTCGCTCACGCTCTCGCTCTCGCTCACGCTCTCGCTCTCGCTCACGCTCTCGCTCTCGCTCACGCTCACGCTCTCGCTCACGCTCTCGCTCTCGCTCTCGCTCTCGCTCTCGCTCTCGCTCTCGCTCTCGCTCTCGCTCACGCTCTCGCTCTCGCTCACGCTCTCGCTCTCGCTCTCGCTCTCGCTCACGCTCACGCTCTCGCTCACGCTCTCGCTCTCGCTCACGCTCTCGCTCTCGCTCACGCTCTCGCTCTCGCTCACGCTCTCGCTCTCGCTCACGCTCTCGCTCTCGCTCACGCTCTCGCTCTCGCTCTCGCTCTCGCTCTCGCTCTCGCTCTCGCTCTCGCTCACGCTCTCGCTCTCGCTCACGCTCTCGCTCTCGCTCTCGCTCTCGCTCACGCTCTCGCTCTCGCTCACGCTCTCGCTCTCGCTCACGCTCTCGCTCTCGCTCACGCTCACGCTCTCGCTCACGCTCTCGCTCTCGCTCACGCTCTCGCTCTCGCTCACGCTCTCGCTCTCGCTCACGCTCTCGCTCTCGCTCACGCTCTCGCTCTCGCTCACGCTCTCGCTCTCGCTCACGCTCTCGCTCTCGCTCACGCTCTCGCTGATTTAGGAGGCTCAGCACAAGGCTCTTGATTCATGTTTCACTCATGGTGGCTCTTTTTCCCCAAGAGTAATAAAACCCCATTTCTGATTCACAGCTAACGAAATGTCCACACTAAACAGTCCCACATTAGGGTTTATTTGCATGGCCCGATCACACGGGGTATCGTGTTCATTCGTTACATTGTTAGCAAATTATCCAGTCTCCTGGATAGATCACAACCACCTCACATTTGCATTCGCGGGTCTCTATGAATCAGCCTCAACTCAATGGCAATGAATTTTTTAGTTCGGTTAACCCAGTTAGTTGGCGAGAGTTACAGAGATTAAGGCTGGAAGATATCAAGTCATTCACTGCATTGCATTTGGCTGCTTTCAAAAACTAGCCCATGACAACTCCATGGGTCATAGCAGAATATTATTCAATATAGGGCTTAGGTCAAAGGGCACTGGAAATATACTATAACTATCACCGTGGGCTGAAGTACACCAATTATCATGAAATTGGTGCAGGATCAGGCAGAATTTCAGCATTTGTTCTGTTTTGCATGGGATCAGCATGTGTAAGGGCTGACCCAATGACAACTAACTGCAGCATATTGAAGCACTGCGTTAACTGAAATGCATAATCCCTAAAATTAAAGCATTATTGTTCTCACTAAAAGTAAGCACTTCCTTTATTCCCACCCCACCACACCCCGCTTTCTTAGTAGAAGGAGTGAGTGTTCCCTTCTTGCTTATGACATAAAGTAGAAAATTTCCATCCTGGACTTAGATTCAGCATCAGTAAAATCCATCTTATCTGTGCAAATTTCTCTCACCATTCTACTTTTCCAAGATTTCGATTGGGATTTTGATTAATAATGTATCTATTTAATCCTATATACAAGGTGAATAAAATGTGCATGGCTTTAAACCTCTTGAGTTTGCATTGCAGAAAAAAGTAAATCAACTTACATGGACAATTAATGATATGTTACCTTCTTTTGCCATTTGATCATTTCTTGTTTATATGTTTTTCACCAAAACATTGCCAATTTTTCATAGAAATGATCACATCTAGTATTTTTATACGTTGCTCCTTGGCTGCCGGCAGGTGCTCATTCATTCAATAAGTATTGAATAGCTAATAACACGTTAGACCTTGGGGATGAAATCCTGAACAAGACAAAAATGATTTTATTTCTTCTAGTGAAGCTAACCGTATAGTAATAAATTCCAATGACTAAACATTCAATAATAAACCTGGGAACTGAGTATTAAAGTAGGAGAAGTGCAAGTTCTCTGGGAGGAAATAGACCAGGCTAAAAGACAACACACAGCCATCACGTCAATGTCTACTGATAGCAGCCCTATAGCTAGGGCAGGGAGACGTGCCCCGCACGTTTCTGAGACTATAACTTTTTATGGGAGCAGACAGTCTTGCTTTTTTTCCTGGAGTAAGTAGAAAACCCCGTTATCAAGTCGATGCCAACTCCCAACGATGGTATAGGACAGGTAGCACTGCTCTTGCGGGTTTCTAAGACTGTAACTCTTGACGGAGCAGCTGGGGTTACAGTTAGCATCCTGAGGCTGGTGGAAATGTCTCCTTCAACGAGACTGAGACCAAAAGGCTTACAGTCATCCTTGTCACTCTTCCTCCGGGACATGCCATGATCTGTTTGCCAGAAAACCTTGGGGATTCTAACTCTGCAAAAGAGCCAGATTCATCGCTTCTTTTGTCTCTG
>NC_134537.1:70768396-70785896 GCF_050624435.1 Tenrec ecaudatus | reverse complement strand
TCATGGTGGCTCTTTTTCCCCAAGAGTAATAAAACCCCATTTCTGATTCACAGCTAACGAAATGTCCACACTAAACAGTCCCACATTAGGGTTTATTTGCATGGCCCGATCACACGGGGTATCGTGTTCATTCGTTACATTGTTAGCAAATTATCCAGTCTCCTGGATAGATCACAACCACCTCACATTTGCATTCGCGGGTCTCTATGAATCAGCCTCAACTCAATGGCAATGAATTTTTTAGTTCGGTTAACCCAGTTAGTTGGCGAGAGTTACAGAGATTAAGGCTGGAAGATATCAAGTCATTCACTGCATTGCATTTGGCTGCTTTCAAAAACTAGCCCATGACAACTCCATGGGTCATAGCAGAATATTATTCAATATAGGGCTTAGGTCAAAGGGCACTGGAAATATACTATAACTATCACCGTGGGCTGAAGTACACCAATTATCATGAAATTGGTGCAGGATCAGGCAGAATTTCAGCATTTGTTCTGTTTTGCATGGGATCAGCATGTGTAAGGGCTGACCCAATGACAACTAACTGCAGCATATTGAAGCACTGCGTTAACTGAAATGCATAATCCCTAAAATTAAAGCATTATTGTTCTCACTAAAAGTAAGCACTTCCTTTATTCCCACCCCACCACACCCCGCTTTCTTAGTAGAAGGAGTGAGTGTTCCCTTCTTGCTTATGACATAAAGTAGAAAATTTCCATCCTGGACTTAGATTCAGCATCAGTAAAATCCATCTTATCTGTGCAAATTTCTCTCACCATTCTACTTTTCCAAGATTTCGATTGGGATTTTGATTAATAATGTATCTATTTAATCCTATATACAAGGTGAATAAAATGTGCATGGCTTTAAACCTCTTGAGTTTGCATTGCAGAAAAAAGTAAATCAACTTACATGGACAATTAATGATATGTTACCTTCTTTTGCCATTTGATCATTTCTTGTTTATATGTTTTTCACCAAAACATTGCCAATTTTTCATAGAAATGATCACATCTAGTATTTTTATACGTTGCTCCTTGGCTGCCGGCAGGTGCTCATTCATTCAATAAGTATTGAATAGCTAATAACACGTTAGACCTTGGGGATGAAATCCTGAACAAGACAAAAATGATTTTATTTCTTCTAGTGAAGCTAACCGTATAGTAATAAATTCCAATGACTAAACATTCAATAATAAACCTGGGAACTGAGTATTAAAGTAGGAGAAGTGCAAGTTCTCTGGGAGGAAATAGACCAGGCTAAAAGACAACACACAGCCATCACGTCAATGTCTACTGATAGCAGCCCTATAGCTAGGGCAGGGAGACGTGCCCCGCACGTTTCTGAGACTATAACTTTTTATGGGAGCAGACAGTCTTGCTTTTTTTCCTGGAGTAAGTAGAAAACCCCGTTATCAAGTCGATGCCAACTCCCAACGATGGTATAGGACAGGTAGCACTGCTCTTGCGGGTTTCTAAGACTGTAACTCTTGACGGAGCAGCTGGGGTTACAGTTAGCATCCTGAGGCTGGTGGAAATGTCTCCTTCAACGAGACTGAGACCAAAAGGCTTACAGTCATCCTTGTCACTCTTCCTCCGGGACATGCCATGATCTGTTTGCCAGAAAACCTTGGGGATTCTAACTCTGCAAAAGAGCCAGATTCATCGCTTCTTTTGTCTCTGCCTTCTACCACTTCTACATCATTAATCTCTGATTTCTGCAATAGCCTCCTGCCTGCTCTCCTGCCTCTGCCTTTACAGAAGCATCCACTACATTCAATTCCAAATACACATACCTATTACTCGCTATTATTTACATAATATAAATTTCATTTCTGTCCATATCAATGGAATAAAAGCCATAATCTTTCTACTGGTCTAAGAGATTTCTTTAATTTCTCCTCCACCCCTCTGAAATATTTCTCCCATCACACTAGATCCTGTGATGGGAGGCTCTTCCTGCAGACCTGCCCAGTGCTTCCTTGGGACCCAAGAATGCGGTTCACTCTTTGAAATGGTTTTCTTCTAAGTATCCACTTGACTAGGTCCATTACTTCTTATAGTTCTTTTTCAAATGCCACTTTGTCACTGCTGTGTTTCCTGACAATTGCATAATTACATTTACTTTCTGACCCATCCCAATTCTCCCTGTCTCTCCTGCTTAGCTAATTTTGTCCATAGTACTGAACATCAACTGTCATAGTGTGCAGTTCGTCACGCTCTCGCTCACGCTCTCGCTCTCGCTCACGCTCACGCTCTCGCTCACGCTCACGCTCTCGCTCTCGCTCTCGCTCTCGCTCTCGCTCACGCTCTCGCTCTCGCTCTCGCTCTCGCTCACGCTCTCGCTCTCGCTCACGCTCTCGCTCTCGCTCACGCTCTCGCTCTCGCTCTCGCTCACGCTCTCGCTCTCGCTCACGCTCTCGCTCTCGCTCACGCTCTCGCTCTCGCTCACGCTCTCGCTCTCGCTCTCGCTCTCGCTCACGCTCTCGCTCTCGCTCTCGCTCTCGCTCTCGCTCTCGCTCTCGCTCTCGCTCACGCTCTCGCTCTCGCTCTCGCTCTCGCTCTCGCTCTCGCTCTCGCTCTCGCTCACGCTCTCGCTCACGCTCACGCTCTCGCTCACGCTCTCGCTCTCGCTCACGCTCTCGCTCTCGCTCACGCTCTCGCTCTCGCTCTCGCTCTCGCTCTCGCTCACGCTCTCGCTCTCGCTCACGCTCTCGCTCTCGCTCACGCTCTCGCTCTCGCTCACGCTCTCGCTCTCGCTCACGCTCTCGCTCTCGCTCACGCTCTCGCTCTCGCTCACGCTCTCGCTCTCGCTCACGCTCTCGCTCTCGCTCACGCTCTCGCTCTCGCTCTCGCTCTCGCTCTCGCTCTCGCTCTCGCTCTCGCTCTCGCTCTCGCTCTCGCTCACGCTCTCGCTCTCGCTCACGCTCTCGCTCACGCTCACGCTCTCGCTCACGCTCTCGCTCTCGCTCACGCTCTCGCTCTCGCTCACGCTCTCGCTCTCGCTCACGCTCTCGCTCTCGCTCACGCTCTCGCTCTCGCTCTCGCTCTCGCTCTCGCTCACGCTCTCGCTCTCGCTCTCGCTCTCGCTCTCGCTCTCGCTCACGCTCTCGCTCTCGCTCTCGCTCTCGCTCACGCTCTCGCTCTCGCTCACGCTCTCGCTCTCGCTCACGCTCTCGCTCTCGCTCACGCTCTCGCTCTCGCTCACGCTCTCGCTCTCGCTCACGCTCTCGCTCTCGCTCACGCTCTCGCTCTCGCTCACGCTCTCGCTCTCGCTCACGCTCTCGCTCTCGCTCACGCTCTCGCTCTCGCTCACGCTCTCGCTCTCGCTCACGCTCTCGCTCTCGCTCACGCTCTCGCTCTCGCTCACGCTCTCGCTCTCGCTCACGCTCTCGCTCTCGCTCACGCTCTCGCTCTCGCTCACGCTCTCGCTCTCGCTCACGCTCTCGCTCTCGCTCACGCTCTCGCTCTCGCTCACGCTCTCGCTCTCGCTCACGCTCTCGCTCTCGCTCACGCTCTCGCTCTCGCTCACGCTCTCGCTCTCGCTCACGCTCTCGCTCTCGCTCACGCTCTCGCTCTCGCTCACGCTCTCGCTCTCGCTCACGCTCTCGCTCTCGCTCTCGCTCTCGCTCTCGCTCTCGCTCTCGCTCTCGCTCTCGCTCTCGCTCACGCTCTCGCTCACGCTCTCGCTCTCGCTCACGCTCTCGCTCTCGCTCACGCTCTCGCTCTCGCTCACGCTCTCGCTCTCGCTCACGCTCTCGCTCTCGCTCACGCTCTCGCTCTCGCTCACGCTCTCGCTCTCGCTCACGCTCTCGCTCTCGCTCACGCTCTCGCTCTCGCTCACGCTCTCGCTCTCGCTCACGCTCTCGCTCTCGCTCACGCTCTCGCTCTCGCTCACGCTCTCGCTCTCGCTCACGCTCTCGCTCTCGCTCACGCTCTCGCTCTCGCTCACGCTCTCGCTCTCGCTCACGCTCTCGCTCTCGCTCACGCTCTCGCTCTCGCTCACGCTCTCGCTCTCGCTCACGCTCTCGCTCTCGCTCACGCTCTCGCTGATTTAGGAGGCTCAGCACAAGGCTCTTGATTCATGTTTCACTCATGGTGGCTCTTTTTCCCCAAGAGTAATAAAACCCCATTTCTGATTCACAGCTAACGAAATGTCCACACTAAACAGTCCCACATTAGGGTTTATTTGCATGGCCCGATCACACGGGGTATCGTGTTCATTCGTTACATTGTTAGCAAATTATCCAGTCTCCTGGATAGATCACAACCACCTCACATTTGCATTCGCGGGTCTCTATGAATCAGCCTCAACTCAATGGCAATGAATTTTTTAGTTCGGTTAACCCAGTTAGTTGGCGAGAGTTACAGAGATTAAGGCTGGAAGATATCAAGTCATTCACTGCATTGCATTTGGCTGCTTTCAAAAACTAGCCCATGACAACTCCATGGGTCATAGCAGAATATTATTCAATATAGGGCTTAGGTCAAAGGGCACTGGAAATATACTATAACTATCACCGTGGGCTGAAGTACACCAATTATCATGAAATTGGTGCAGGATCAGGCAGAATTTCAGCATTTGTTCTGTTTTGCATGGGATCAGCATGTGTAAGGGCTGACCCAATGACAACTAACTGCAGCATATTGAAGCACTGCGTTAACTGAAATGCATAATCCCTAAAATTAAAGCATTATTGTTCTCACTAAAAGTAAGCACTTCCTTTATTCCCACCCCACCACACCCCGCTTTCTTAGTAGAAGGAGTGAGTGTTCCCTTCTTGCTTATGACATAAAGTAGAAAATTTCCATCCTGGACTTAGATTCAGCATCAGTAAAATCCATCTTATCTGTGCAAATTTCTCTCACCATTCTACTTTTCCAAGATTTCGATTGGGATTTTGATTAATAATGTATCTATTTAATCCTATATACAAGGTGAATAAAATGTGCATGGCTTTAAACCTCTTGAGTTTGCATTGCAGAAAAAAGTAAATCAACTTACATGGACAATTAATGATATGTTACCTTCTTTTGCCATTTGATCATTTCTTGTTTATATGTTTTTCACCAAAACATTGCCAATTTTTCATAGAAATGATCACATCTAGTATTTTTATACGTTGCTCCTTGGCTGCCGGCAGGTGCTCATTCATTCAATAAGTATTGAATAGCTAATAACACGTTAGACCTTGGGGATGAAATCCTGAACAAGACAAAAATGATTTTATTTCTTCTAGTGAAGCTAACCGTATAGTAATAAATTCCAATGACTAAACATTCAATAATAAACCTGGGAACTGAGTATTAAAGTAGGAGAAGTGCAAGTTCTCTGGGAGGAAATAGACCAGGCTAAAAGACAACACACAGCCATCACGTCAATGTCTACTGATAGCAGCCCTATAGCTAGGGCAGGGAGACGTGCCCCGCACGTTTCTGAGACTATAACTTTTTATGGGAGCAGACAGTCTTGCTTTTTTTCCTGGAGTAAGTAGAAAACCCCGTTATCAAGTCGATGCCAACTCCCAACGATGGTATAGGACAGGTAGCACTGCTCTTGCGGGTTTCTAAGACTGTAACTCTTGACGGAGCAGCTGGGGTTACAGTTAGCATCCTGAGGCTGGTGGAAATGTCTCCTTCAACGAGACTGAGACCAAAAGGCTTACAGTCATCCTTGTCACTCTTCCTCCGGGACATGCCATGATCTGTTTGCCAGAAAACCTTGGGGATTCTAACTCTGCAAAAGAGCCAGATTCATCGCTTCTTTTGTCTCTGCCTTCTACCACTTCTACATCATTAATCTCTGATTTCTGCAATAGCCTCCTGCCTGCTCTCCTGCCTCTGCCTTTACAGAAGCATCCACTACATTCAATTCCAAATACACATACCTATTACTCGCTATTATTTACATAATATAAATTTCATTTCTGTCCATATCAATGGAATAAAAGCCATAATCTTTCTACTGGTCTAAGAGATTTCTTTAATTTCTCCTCCACCCCTCTGAAATATTTCTCCCATCACACTAGATCCTGTGATGGGAGGCTCTTCCTGCAGACCTGCCCAGTGCTTCCTTGGGACCCAAGAATGCGGTTCACTCTTTGAAATGGTTTTCTTCTAAGTATCCACTTGACTAGGTCCATTACTTCTTATAGTTCTTTTTCAAATGCCACTTTGTCACTGCTGTGTTTCCTGACAATTGCATAATTACATTTACTTTCTGACCCATCCCAATTCTCCCTGTCTCTCCTGCTTAGCTAATTTTGTCCATAGTACTGAACATCAACTGTCATAGTGTGCAGTTCGTCACGCTCTCGCTCTCGCTCACGCTCTCGCTCTCGCTCACGCTCACGCTCTCGCTCACGCTCACGCTCTCGCTCTCGCTCTCGCTCTCGCTCACGCTCTCGCTCTCGCTCTCGCTCTCGCTCACGCTCTCGCTCTCGCTCTCGCTCTCGCTCACGCTCTCGCTCTCGCTCTCGCTCTCGCTCTCGCTCTCGCTCTCGCTCTCGCTCTCGCTCTCGCTCTCGCTCACGCTCTCGCTCTCGCTCACGCTCTCGCTCTCGCTCACGCTCTCGCTCTCGCTCACGCTCTCGCTCTCGCTCTCGCTCTCGCTCTCGCTCACGCTCTCGCTCTCGCTCACGCTCTCGCTCTCGCTCACGCTCTCGCTCTCGCTCACGCTCTCGCTCTCGCTCTCGCTCTCGCTCACGCTCTCGCTCTCGCTCACGCTCTCGCTCTCGCTCTCGCTCTCGCTCACGCTCTCGCTCTCGCTCACGCTCTCGCTCTCGCTCACGCTCTCGCTCTCGCTCTCGCTCACGCTCTCGCTCTCGCTCACGCTCTCGCTCTCGCTCACGCTCTCGCTCTCGCTCACGCTCTCGCTCTCGCTCTCGCTCACGCTCTCGCTCTCGCCCACGCTCTCGCTCTCGCTCACGCTGTCGCTCTCGCCCACGCTCTCGCTCTCGCTCACGCTCTCGCTCTCGCCCACGCTCTCGCTCTCGCTCACGCTCTCGCTCTCGCCCACGCTCTCGCTCTCGCTCACGCTCTCGCTCTCGCCCACGCTCTCGCTCTCGCTCACGCTCTCGCTCTCGCCCACGCTCTCGCTCTCGCCCACGCTCTCGCTCTCGCCCACGCTCTCGCTCTCGCCCACGCTCTCGCTCTCGCTCTCGCTCACGCTCTCGCTCTCGCTCACGCTCTCGCTCTCGCTCACGCTCTCGCTCTCGCTCACGCTCTCGCTCTCGCTCACGCTCTCGCTCTCGCTCACGCTCTCGCTCTCGCTCACGCTCTCGCTCTCGCTCACGCTCTCGCTCTCGCTCACGCTCTCGCTCTCGCTCACGCTCTCGCTCTCGCTCACGCTCTCGCTCTCGCTCACGCTCTCGCTCTCGCTCACGCTCTCGCTCTCGCTCACGCTCTCGCTCTCGCTCACGCTCTCGCTCTCGCTCACGCTCTCGCTCTCGCTCACGCTCTCGCTCTCGCTCACGCTCTCGCTCTCGCTCACGCTCTCGCTCTCGCTCACGCTCTCGCTCTCGCTCACGCTCTCGCTCTCGCTCACGCTCTCGCTCTCGCTCACGCTCTCGCTCTCGCTCACGCTCTCGCTCTCGCTCACGCTCTCGCTGATTTAGGAGGCTCAGCACAAGGCTCTTGATTCATGTTTCACTCATGGTGGCTCTTTTTCCCCAAGAGTAATAAAACCCCATTTCTGATTCACAGCTAACGAAATGTCCACACTAAACAGTCCCACATTAGGGTTTATTTGCATGGCCCGATCACACGGGGTATCGTGTTCATTCGTTACATTGTTAGCAAATTATCCAGTCTCCTGGATAGATCACAACCACCTCACATTTGCATTCGCGGGTCTCTATGAATCAGCCTCAACTCAATGGCAATGAATTTTTTAGTTCGGTTAACCCAGTTAGTTGGCGAGAGTTACAGAGATTAAGGCTGGAAGATATCAAGTCATTCACTGCATTGCATTTGGCTGCTTTCAAAAACTAGCCCATGACAACTCCATGGGTCATAGCAGAATATTATTCAATATAGGGCTTAGGTCAAAGGGCACTGGAAATATACTATAACTATCACCGTGGGCTGAAGTACACCAATTATCATGAAATTGGTGCAGGATCAGGCAGAATTTCAGCATTTGTTCTGTTTTGCATGGGATCAGCATGTGTAAGGGCTGACCCAATGACAACTAACTGCAGCATATTGAAGCACTGCGTTAACTGAAATGCATAATCCCTAAAATTAAAGCATTATTGTTCTCACTAAAAGTAAGCACTTCCTTTATTCCCACCCCACCACACCCCGCTTTCTTAGTAGAAGGAGTGAGTGTTCCCTTCTTGCTTATGACATAAAGTAGAAAATTTCCATCCTGGACTTAGATTCAGCATCAGTAAAATCCATCTTATCTGTGCAAATTTCTCTCACCATTCTACTTTTCCAAGATTTCGATTGGGATTTTGATTAATAATGTATCTATTTAATCCTATATACAAGGTGAATAAAATGTGCATGGCTTTAAACCTCTTGAGTTTGCATTGCAGAAAAAAGTAAATCAACTTACATGGACAATTAATGATATGTTACCTTCTTTTGCCATTTGATCATTTCTTGTTTATATGTTTTTCACCAAAACATTGCCAATTTTTCATAGAAATGATCACATCTAGTATTTTTATACGTTGCTCCTTGGCTGCCGGCAGGTGCTCATTCATTCAATAAGTATTGAATAGCTAATAACACGTTAGACCTTGGGGATGAAATCCTGGACAAGACAAAAATGATTTTATTTCTTCTAGTGAAGCTAACCGTATAGTAATAAATTCCAATGACTAAACATTCAATAATAAACCTGGGAACTGAGTATTAAAGTAGGAGAAGTGCAAGTTCTCTGGGAGGAAATAGACCAGGCTAAAAGACAACACACAGCCATTACGTCAATGTCTACTGATAGCAGCCCTATAGCTAGGGCAGGGAGACGTGCCCCGCACGTTTCTGAGACTATAACTTTTTATGGGAGCAGACAGTCTTGCTTTTTTTCCTGGAGTAAGTAGAAAACCCCGTTATCAAGTCGATGCCAACTCCCAACGATGGTATAGGACAGGTAGCACTGCTCTTGCGGGTTTCTAAGACTGTAACTCTTGACGGAGCAGCTGGGGTTACAGTTAGCATCCTGAGGCTGGTGGAAATGTCTCCTTCAACGAGACTGAGACCAAAAGGCTTACAGTCATCCTTGTCACTCTTCCTCCGGGACATGCCATGATCTGTTTGCCAGAAAACCTTGGGGATTCTAACTCTGCAAAAGAGCCAGATTCATCGCTTCTTTTGTCTCTGCCTTCTACCACTTCTACATCATTAATCTCTGATTTCTGCAATAGCCTCCTGCCTGCTCTCCTGCCTCTGCCTTTACAGAAGCATCCACTACATTCAATTCCAAATACACATACCTATTACTCGCTATTATTTACATAATATAAATTTCATTTCTGTCCATATCAATGGAATAAAAGCCATAATCTTTCTACTGGTCTAAGAGATTTCTTTAATTTCTCCTCCACCCCTCTGAAATATTTCTCCCATCACACTAGATCCTGTGATGGGAGGCTCTTCCTGCAGACCTGCCCAGTGCTTCCTTGGGACCCAAGAATGCGGTTCACTCTTTGAAATGGTTTTCTTCTAAGTATCCACTTGACTAGGTCCATTACTTCTTATAGTTCTTTTTCAAATGCCACTTTGTCACTGCTGTGTTTCCTGACAATTGCATAATTACATTTACTTTCTGACCCATCCCAATTCTCCCTGTCTCTCCTGCTTAGCTAATTTTGTCCATAGTACTGAACATCAACTGTCATAGTGTGCAGTTCGTCACGCTCTCGCTCACGCTCTCGCTCTCGCTCACGCTCACGCTCTCGCTCACGCTCACGCTCTCGCTCTCGCTCTCGCTCTCGCTCACGCTCTCGCTCTCGCTCTCGCTCTCGCTCACGCTCTCGCTCTCGCTCACGCTCTCGCTCTCGCTCTCGCTCACGCTCACGCTCTCGCTCTCGCTCACGCTCTCGCTCTCGCTCTCGCTCTCGCTCTCGCTCTCGCTCACGCTCTCGCTCTCGCTCTCGCTCTCGCTCTCGCTCTCGCTCACGCTCTCGCTCTCGCTCTCGCTCTCGCTCTCGCTCTCGCTCTCGCTCTCGCTCTCGCTCACGCTCTCGCTCTCGCTCACGCTCTCGCTCTCGCTCTCGCTCTCGCTCTCGCTCTCGCTCACGCTCTCGCTCTCGCTCACGCTCTCGCTCTCGCTCACGCTCTCGCTCTCGCTCACGCTCTCGCTCTCGCTCACGCTCTCGCTCTCGCTCACGCTCTCGCTCTCGCTCACGCACTCGCTCTCGCTCACGCTCTCGCTCACGCTCTCGCTCTCGCTCACGCTCTCGCTCTCGCTCACGCTCTCGCTCTCGCTCTCGCTCTCGCTCTCGCTCTCGCTCTCGCTCTCGCTCACGCTCTCGCTCTCGCTCTCGCTCTCGCTCACGCTCTCGCTCTCGCTCTCGCTCACGCTCTCGCTCTCGGTCACGCTCTCGCTCTCGCTCTCGCTCACGCTCTCGCTCTCGCTCTCGCTCTCGCTCTCGCTCTCGCTCTCGCTCACGCTCTCGCTCTCGCTCTCGCTCTCGCTCTCGCTCACGCTCTCGCTCTCGCTCTCGCTCTCGCTCTCGCTCTCGCTCACGCTCTCGCTCTCGCTCACGCTCTCGCTCTCGCTCACGCTCTCGCTCTCGCTCACGCTCTCGCTCTCGCTCACGCTCTCGCTCTCGCTCTCGCTCACGCTCTCGCTCTCGCTCACGCTCTCGCTCTCGCTCTCGCTCTCGCTCTCGCTCTCGCTCACGCTCTCGCTCTCGCTCTCGCTCTCGCTCTCGCTCTCGCTCACGCTCTCGCTCTCGCTCTCGCTCTCGCTCTCGCTCTCGCTCTCGCTCTCGCTCACGCTCTCGCTCTCGCTCACGCTCTCGCTCTCGCTCACGCTCTCGCTCTCGCTCACGCTCTCGCTCTCGCTCACGCTCTCGCTCTCGCTCACGCTCTCGCTCTCGCTCACGCACTCGCTCTCGCTCACGCTCTCGCTCACGCTCTCGCTCTCGCTCACGCTCTCGCTCTCGCTCACGCTCTCGCTCTCGCTCTCGCTCTCGCTCTCGCTCTCGCTCTCGCTCTCGCTCACGCTCTCGCTCTCGCTCTCGCTCTCGCTCACGCTCTCGCTCTCGCTCTCGCTCACGCTCTCGCTCTCGGTCACGCTCTCGCTCTCGCTCTCGCTCACGCTCTCGCTCTCGCTCTCGCTCTCGCTCTCGCTCTCGCTCTCGCTCACGCTCTCGCTCTCGCTCTCGCTCTCGCTCTCGCTCACGCTCTCGCTCTCGCTCTCGCTCTCGCTCTCGCTCTCGCTCACGCTCTCGCTCTCGCTCACGCTCTCGCTCTCGCTCACGCTCTCGCTCTCGCTCACGCTCTCGCTCTCGCTCACGCTCTCGCTCTCGCTCTCGCTCACGCTCTCGCTCTCGCTCACGCTCTCGCTCTCGCTCTCGCTCACGCTCTCGCTCTCGCTCACGCTCTCGCTCTCGCTCACGCTCTCGCTCTCGCTCACGCTCTCGCTCTCGCTCACGCTCTCGCTCACGCTCTCGCTCTCGCTCTCGCTCTCGCTCTCGCTCTCGCTCTCGCTCTCGCTCTCGCTCTCGCTCTCGCTCTCGCTCTCGCTCACGCTCTCGCTCTCGCTCACGCTCTCGCTCACGCTCTCGCTCACGCTCTCGCTCTCGCTCACGCTCTCGCTCTCGCTCACGCTCTCGCTCTCGCTCACGCTCTCGCTCTCGCTCACGCTCTCGCTCTCGCTCACGCTCTCGCTCTCGCTCACGCTCTCGCTCTCGCTCACGCTCTCGCTCTCGCTCACGCTCTCGCTCTCGCTCACGCTCTCGCTCTCGCTCACGCTCTCGCTCTCGCTCACGCTCTCGCTCTCGCTCACGCTCTCGCTCTCGCTCACGCTCTCGCTCTCGCTCACGCTCTCGCTCTGACTGCATTGCATTTGGCTGCTTTCAAAAACTAGCCCATGACAACTCCATGGGTCATAGCAGAATATTATTCAATATAGGGCTTAGGTCAAAGGGCACTGGAAATATACTATAACTATCACCGTGGGCTGAAGTACACCAATTATCATGAAATTGGTGCAGGATCAGGCAGAATTTCAGCATTTGTTCTGTTTTGCATGGGATCAGCATGTGTAAGGGCTGACCCAATGACAACTAACTGCAGCATATTGAAGCACTGCGTTAACTGAAATGCATAATCCCTAAAATTAAAGCATTATTGTTCTCACTAAAAGTAAGCACTTCCTTTATTCCCACCCCACCACACCCCGCTTTCTTAGTAGAAGGAGTGAGTGTTCCCTTCTTGCTTATGACATAAAGTAGAAAATTTCCATCCTGGACTTAGATTCAGCATCAGTAAAATCCATCTTATCTGTGCAAATTTCTCTCACCATTCTACTTTTCCAAGATTTCGATTGGGATTTTGATTAATAATGTATCTATTTAATCCTATATACAAGGTGAATAAAATGTGCATGGCTTTAAACCTCTTGAGTTTGCATTGCAGAAAAAAGTAAATCAACTTACATGGACAATTAATGATATGTTACCTTCTTTTGCCATTTGATCATTTCTTGTTTATATGTTTTTCACCAAAACATTGCCAATTTTTCATAGAAATGATCACATCTAGTATTTTTATACGTTGCTCCTTGGCTGCCGGCAGGTGCTCATTCATTCAATAAGTATTGAATAGCTAATAACACGTTAGACCTTGGGGATGAAATCCTGAACAAGACAAAAATGATTTTATTTCTTCTAGTGAAGCTAACCGTATAGTAATAAATTCCAATGACTAAACATTCAATAATAAACCTGGGAACTGAGTATTAAAGTAGGAGAAGTGCAAGTTCTCTGGGAGGAAATAGACCAGGCTAAAAGACAACACACAACCATCACGTCAATGTCTACTGATAGCAGCCCTATAGCTAGGGCAGGGAGACGTGCCCCGCACGTTTCTGAGACTATAACTTTTTATGGGAGCAGACAGTCTTGCTTTTTTTCCTGGAGTAAGTAGAAAACCCCGTTATCAAGTCGATGCCAACTCCCAACGATGGTATAGGACAGGTAGCACTGCTCTTGCGGGTTTCTAAGACTGTAACTCTTGACGGAGCAGCTGGGGTTACAGTTAGCATCCTGAGGCTGGTGGAAATGTCTCCTTCAACGAGACTGAGACCAAAAGGCTTACAGTCATCCTTGTCACTCTTCCTCCGGGACATGCCATGATCTGTTTGCCAGAAAACCTTGGGGATTCTAACTCTGCAAAAGAGCCAGATTCATCGCTTCTTTTGTCTCTGCCTTCTACCACTTCTACATCATTAATCTCTGATTTCTGCAATAGCCTCCTGCCTGCTCTCCTGCCTCTGCCTTTACAGAAGCATCCACTACATTCAATTCCAAATACACATACCTATTACTCGCTATTATTTACATAATATAAATTTCATTTCTGTCCATATCAATGGAATAAAAGCCATAATCTTTCTACTGGTCTAAGAGATTTCTTTAATTTCTCCTCCACCCCTCTGAAATATTTCTCCCATCACACTAGATCCTGTGATGGGAGGCTCTTCCTGCAGACCTGCCCAGTGCTTCCTTGGGACCCAAGAATGCGGTTCACTCATTGAAATGGTTTTCTTCTAAGTATCCACTTGACTAGGTCCATTACTTCTTATAGTTCTTTTTCAAATGCCACTTTGTCACTGCTGTGTTTCCTGACAATTGCATAATTACATTTACTTTCTGACCCATCCCAATTCTCCCTGTCTCTCCTGCTTAGCTAATTTTGTCCATAGTACTGAACATCAACTGTCATAGTGTGCAGTTCGTCACGCTCTCGCTCTCGCTCTCGCTCACGCTCTCGCTCTCGCTCACGCTCTCGCTCTCGCTCACGCTCTCGCTCTCGCTCACGCTCTCGCTCTCGCTCACGCTCTCGCTCTCGCTCACGCTCTCGCTCTCGCTCACGCTCTCGCTCACGCTCTCGCTCTCGCTCACGCTCTCGCTCTCGCTCACGCTCTCGCTCTCGCTCACGCTCTCGCTCTCGCTCACGCTCTCGCTCTCGCTCACGCTCTCGCTCTCGCTCTCGCTCTCGCTCTCGCTCTCGCTCTCGCTCTCGCTCTCGCTCTCGCTCTCGCTCACGCTCTCGCTCTCGCTCACGCTCTCGCTCTCGCTCACGCTCTCGCTCTCGCTCTCGCTCTCGCTCACGCTCTCGCTCTCGCTCTCGCTCTCGCTCTCGCTCTCGCTCTCGCTCTCGCTCTCGCTCACGCTCTCGCTCTCGCTCTCGCTCACGCTCTCGCTCTCGCTCTCGCTCTCGCTCTCGCTCTCGCTCTCGCTCACGCTCTCGCTCTCGCTCTCGCTCTCGCTCTCGCTCTCGCTCACGCTCTCGCTCTCGCTCACGCTCTCGCTCTCGCTCACGCTCTCGCTCTCGCTCACGCTCTCGCTCTCGCTCACGCTCTCGCTCTCGCTCACGCTCTCGCTCTCGCTCACGCTCTCGCTCTCGCTCACGCTCTCGCTCTCGCTCACGCTCTCGCTCTCGCTCACGCTCTCGCTCTCGCTCACGCTCTCGCTCTCGCTCACGCTCTCGCTCTCGCTCACGCTCTCGCTCTCGCTCACGCTCTCGCTCTCGCTCACGCTCTCGCTCTCGCTCACGCTCTCGCTCTCGCTCACGCTCTCGCTCTCGCTCTCGCTCACGCTCTCGCTCTCGCTCACGCTCTCGCTCTCGCTCACGCTCTCGCTCTCGCTCACGCTCTCGCTCTCGCTCACGCTCTCGCTCTCGCTCACGCTCTCGCTCTCGCTCACGCTCTCGCTCTCGCTCACGCTCTCGCTCTCGCTCACGCTCTCGCTCTCGCTCACGCTCTCGCTCTCGCTCACGCTCTCGCTCTCGCTCACGCTCTCGCTCTCGCTCACGCTCTCGCTCTCGCTCACGCTCTCGCTCTCGCTCACGCTCTCGCTCTCGCTCACGCTCTCGCTCTCGCTCACGCTCTCGCTCTCGCTCACGCTCTCGCTCTCGCTCACGCTCTCGCTCTCGCTCACGCTCTCGCTCTCGCTCACGCTCTCGCTCTCGCTCACGCTCTCGCTCTCGCTCACGCTCTCGCTCTCGCTCACGCTCTCGCTGATTTAGGAGGCTCAGCACAAGGCTCTTGATTCATGTTTCACTCATGGTGGCTCTTTTTCCCCAAGAGTAATAAAACCCCATTTCTGATTCACAGCTAACGAAATGTCCACACTAAACAGTCCCACATTAGGGTTTATTTGCATGGCCCGATCACACGGGGTATCGTGTTCATTCGTTACATTGTTAGCAAATTATCCAGTCTCCTGGATAGATCACAACCACCTCACATTTGCATTCGCGGGTCTCTATGAATCAGCCTCAACTCAATGGCAATGAATTTTTTAGTTCGGTTAACCCAGTTAGTTGGCGAGAGTTACAGAGATTAAGGCTGGAAGATATCAAGTCATTCACTGCATTGCATTTGGCTGCTTTCAAAAACTAGCCCATGACAACTCCATGGGTCATAGCAGAATATTATTCAATATAGGGCTTAGGTCAAAGGGCACTGGAAATATACTATAACTATCACCGTGGGCTGAAGTACACCAATTATCATGAAATTGGTGCAGGATCAGGCAGAATTTCAGCATTTGTTCTGTTTTGCATGGGATCAGCATGTGTAAGGGCTGACCCAATGACAACTAACTGCAGCATATTGAAGCACTGCGTTAACTGAAATGCATAATCCCTAAAATTAAAGCATTATTGTTCTCACTAAAAGTAAGCACTTCCTTTATTCCCACCCCACCACACCCCGCTTTCTTAGTAGAAGGAGTGAGTGTTCCCTTCTTGCTTATGACATAAAGTAGAAAATTTCCATCCTGGACTTAGATTCAGCATCAGTAAAATCCATCTTATCTGTGCAAATTTCTCTCACCATTCTACTTTTCCAAGATTTCGATTGGGATTTTGATTAATAATGTATCTATTTAATCCTATATACAAGGTGAATAAAATGTGCATGGCTTTAAACCTCTTGAGTTTGCATTGCAGAAAAAAGTAAATCAACTTACATGGACAATTAATGATATGTTACCTTCTTTTGCCATTTGATCATTTCTTGTTTATATGTTTTTCACCAAAACATTGCCAATTTTTCATAGAAATGATCACATCTAGTATTTTTATACGTTGCTCCTTGGCTGCCGGCAGGTGCTCATTCATTCAATAAGTATTGAATAGCTAATAACACGTTAGACCTTGGGGATGAAATCCTGAACAAGACAAAAATGATTTTATTTCTTCTAGTGAAGCTAACCGTATAGTAATAAATTCCAATGACTAAACATTCAATAATAAACCTGGGAACTGAGTATTAAAGTAGGAGAAGTGCAAGTTCTCTGGGAGGAAATAGACCAGGCTAAAAGACAACACACAGCCATTACGTCAATGTCTACTGATAGCAGCCCTATAGCTAGGGCAGGGAGACATGCCCCGCACGTTTCTGAGACTATAACTTTTTATGGGAGCAGACAGTCTTGCTTTTTTTCCTGGAGTAAGTAGAAAACCCCGTTATCAAGTCGATGCCAACTCCCAACGATGGTATAGGACAGGTAGCACTGCTCTTGCGGGTTTCTAAGACTGTAACTCTTGACGGAGCAGCTGGGGTTACAGTTAGCATCCTGAGGCTGGTGGAAATGTCTCCTTCAACGAGACTGAGACCAAAAGGCTTACAGTCATCCTTGTCACTCTTCCTCCGGGACATGCCATGATCTGTTTGCCAGAAAACCTTGGGGATTCTAACTCTGCAAAAGAGCCAGATTCATCGCTTCTTTTGTCTCTGCCTTCTACCACTTCTACATCATTAATCTCTGATTTCTGCAATAGCCTCCTGCCTGCTCTCCTGCCTCTGCCTTTACAGAAGCATCCACTACATTCAATTCCAAATACACATACCTATTACTCGCTATTATTTACATAATATAAATTTCATTTCTGTCCATATCAATGGAATAAAAGCCATAATCTTTCTACTGGTCTAAGAGATTTCTTTAATTTCTCCTCCACCCCTCTGAAATATTTCTCCCATCACACTAGATCCTGTGATGGGAGGCTCTTCCTGCAGACCTGCCCAGTGCTTCCTTGGGACCCAAGAATGCGGTTCACTCTTTGAAATGGTTTTCTTCTAAGTATCCACTTGACTAGGTCCATTACTTCTTATAGTTCTTTTTCAAATGCCACTTTGTCACTGCTGTGTTTCCTGACAATTGCATAATTACATTTACTTTCTGACCCATCCCAATTCTCCCTGTCTCTCCTGCTTAGCTAATTTTGTCCATAGTACTGAACATCAACTGTCATAGTGTGCAGTTCGTCACGCTCTCGCTCACGCTCACGCTCTCGCTCACGCTCAC